>NC_051067.1:50396288-50406288 GCF_004664715.2 Peromyscus leucopus
TGTGTAAATGTCTATAATTTTAAAGTCTTGCCAGTATTTTACATATTACATATTCTGCAGAATGTTGTATGGTATTTCTTTATATTTTACCTTTCCTCCTTTTGAGTAATGGGTTGGTTCTGCTGATCTGGCTGACTAGGTGGTTATTCCCTTCCTCCTCCACCATCCCAAATGTGTCCCTCCCAAAGGTGTGCACCCAATCAAAGAAGACATCTGTTCTTGACAGAGGAGGACTGCTCTTGGGTCAAAGGTGTTTGAGTAGATGAACTTTCTGTCAGACCCAACAAACAAGTTCTCACATGGTGGCAATTTCATGAGCAAGCTCAGTTTCAATTTTCCAATAATTCCTTTTATGAGTAGTCCTTTCCCTATCTTGTAAGATATTGCCTTTCCCAAATTTGTGACATTCTCTTACAATATTGTTGAGATAACTGATTTGACTGGCACTCTCCTCTCCCATTGTGTGTGTGTGTGTGTGTGTGTGTGTGTGTGTGTGTGTGTGTGTGTGTGTGTAAATACCTGGGTGTCTATGTGTACACACTGGCAGGACAAAGGATATCATCTAGTGTCTTTCTCAATTGTTCTACACATTACTTCCTGAGATAGGACTTCCTACTGAGTGGTTATTTCAGATTTCCCTTGCTCCTTTTGGCTTGAAATTTATACTAGGTGCTTAAGTTAAACAAGCCTTAAAAACTTGGTTTTTTTTTTTTTAAATTGCATTTATTTATTCACTTACCATTTTATCTTCTCGAGTGACTTCATTTGGTTTGTTGACTGGAAGAATTATGGGAAAAGCTCTACAAGTCATTTGAGGTCTCGGATATTATAATCTTCCTTTAGAGATTTGAATCTATATCTAAAGGTGGCTGTTAATGGTAATGTTATAACTTCATCTTCCTATAATTAAAATGAACATTGTAACTTGAGATTCAACTGCAATTCCTTTTTAGCTTAGTACAGTTCTGAGTTACCCTTTCTTTAGAACAGGAGTCAACACAAGATTGTTAGTCAAATTGTTAGGGGAAAGTGAGCTGGCTGGCACCGCCCCTCACTGGCTGCAGCACTTGGGAGATCAGGTCTGCTCCTCCCCTGGGCAGCACAGTAGAACTGGTCCTGTTGGCATAGACAATTATGAGCTTGCCCCAAGGGTGTGAGTGCAGGAGAGCTTACCTCACCTCTCACCTGTGCAGTGTGGGAGACCTGGCCGAAATGTGTAAGAGTGGATGAGCTGACTACACCCCTCATTTGAGCAAAGCAGAGGAGCTAGCCCTGGTAGCAGGGGCATAGGATTGGTGGACTGACCAACTCAGCTACCACTCAGGCCCAGATCCAAGGCTTTGAATTGGCCCACCTCATCTACCCCACCTAAGAACTGCTGGAGCAATTGAAGGCATCAGCGCTGCAGAACCACAGCTGCAGGATCTCTGTGACACAGGACAACCACAGGATATCAGAGAGAAGTCCCAGTGAGGATCCAATATTGATAGTTCAACAGGAGCCAAAGGCTTTGAACCAGACCAGTAAATCATTGCAATGAACATTTGAAAGCAAAGCTGTTTGGGCAAAAGGGTAGACTAGGTGACACACCGTGAAACACTGCAGCTTCCAATGCTGGGTATTTTTATTTGTTTGTTTGTTTTCTTTCATTTGCATTTTTTATTTTTTGTTATTTTTATTTTTCTGTTTTCTTTTGGGAGGAGTTTGCAAAGGCAGAGGGCAGATAAAGAGGACTGGGGAGGTGAGGGGGATTGGGGTGCATGATATGAAACTCACAAAGAATCAATAAAAATAACTCTTTTGTGATGTAGTATTTTATTCTCTCATCACAATCTATAAAGAATAAGTGGCAGAAAGAATCTAAGAGTTTCTAGTTTCTGGCTATTATGAATAAAACTGCTATGAATATAGTTGAGCAAGTGTTCTAGTGGCATGGTAGAGAGTCCTTTGGGTATATGCCCAGGAGTAGTATAGCTGGGTCTTGAGGTAGGCTGATCCCCAATTTTCTGAAAAACTGCTATATTGATTCCCCAAGTGGCTGTACAAGTTTGCATTTCCACCAGCAATGGAGAAGTGTTCCCCTTGTTCCACATCCTCTCCAGCATGAGCTGTCGCTTGTGTTTATGGTCTTAGCATTTCTGACAGGTGTAAGATGAAATCTCAGTGTCATTTGAATTTATATTTCCCTAATGGCTAAGGATGTTGAACATTTATTTAGGTGTTTCTTGGCCATTTGAGATTCCACTGCTGAGAATTCTCTGTTTAGAGCTATCTGTACCCCATCTTTAAATTGGATTATTAGATTTTTTGATGTGTAGTTTCTTGAGTTCTTTACATGTTTTGAAAATCAGCCCTTTGTCAGATATGGAGATGGTGAAGGCCTTTTCTCATTTTATGGGCTGTTGTTTTATCTTTTTGATAATTTCTTTGGCCTTGCAGAAGATCCACAGCTTTATGAGGTCCCATTTAATAACTGTTGATCTTCGTGCCAATGCATTCCAGGCTGTTCTCCACTTTCTCTTTCATCAGATTCAGTGTATCTGGTGTTATGTTGAGGTCTTAGATCCACTTGGACTTGAGTTTTAAGCAGGGTGATAGATATGGATCTATTTGCATTCTTCTACTTACAGACACCTAGTTAGACCAGCACCACTTGTTGAAGATGCTTTCCTTTTTCCATGGTATATTTCTGGCTTCTTTATTAAAAATCAGGTGTCCATAGATATGTGGATTTATGACCGTGTCTTTGATTCAGTTCCATTGATCAAACTGTCTGTTTTTAGGTTAATACTATGTGGTTTTTTATTACTATAGCTCTGTAGTACAGCTTGAAATCAGAGATGGTGATGCCACCAGAAGTTCTTTTATTGTATAAGACTATTTTTAGTTATCCTGGGTCTTTGTTTTCCATAATGAATTTCAGTATTTTTCTTTCAAGTTCTGTATTGTGTTGGAATTTTGATGTGAATTGTGTTGAATCTGTAGATTGCTTTTGGTAAGATTGTCATTTTTACTATGTTAATCCTACTAATCCATGAGCATGAAAGATCTTTCCATCTTATGCTATCTTCTTCAATTTCTTTCTTCAAAGACTTGAAGTTCTTGCCATATAGGTCTTTTCCTTGCTCGGTTAGAGTTACACAAGATATTTTATATTATCTTTGGATATTGTGAAGGGTGTTTTTTCTATAATTTCTGATCTGGAAAAATCCTAGATGCCCATCAATTGAAGAATGGATAAAGAAAATGTAGTACATTTACACAATGGAGTATTTACTCTGCTGTGGGATGGTCTATATGTCAAATTGCTCTGATTGGTCAATAAATAAAACACTGATTGGCCAGTGGCCAGGCAGGAAGTATAGGTGCAACTAACAGAGAGGAGAATTAAGGGAACAGGAAGGGAAAGGGAGACACTGCCAACCGCGCCATAACAAGCAGCATGTGAAGACGCCGGTAAGCCACAAGCCACGTGGCAAGGTATAGTTCATAGAAATGGATTAATTTAAGCTATAAGAACAGTTAGTAAGAAGCTGCCACGTCCATACAGTTTATAAGCAATATAAGTCTCTGTGTTTACTTGGCTGGGTCTGAGCAGCTGTGGGACTAGCAGGTGTCAGAGATTTGTCCTGACTGTGGGCCAGGCAGGAAAACTCTAGCTACATTACTCTCTATTAAAACAGTGACTCATGAAATTTGCTGGCAAATGATTAGAACTAGAAAAGACCACACTGAGTAAGGTAACCAAGACCAGAAAGACAAACATGGTATGTATTCACTTATAGGTGGATATTAGCCTTAAAGTAAAGGATAACTAGGCTACAATCCACAGCCCCAAAGAAGCTAAACAACAAGGAAGTCTCAAGGGGGAAAACAGGAACCTCAATATAAAGGGAAAATAGAATAGATATCACAGGTGGGTGGGAGGAGAGTTCTGTATAGGGTGTGGGCGTATAAATAGGAGGGATCCAGCTAGAGGAGGATAGAGGGAGAGAGTACTGAGGAGACAACTGGAATCAGGGACATCTCTGGGATGAGCTAGAAGCCTAGTGCAATGGAAAATTCCAGGAATCTATGAGGGTGACCCTAGCTAAGACTCCTAGCAATGGTAGATACAGAGCCAGGACTGGCCATCTCCTGTAACCAGGCAAGACTTCCAGTGAAGGAATTGTGACCTCAAATCAGCCATAAAACCCCTGACCTACAATTTGCCCTGCCTACAAGATATACTGTGACAAATGTGTCACAGAGATTATGGGAATGGCCAACCAATGACTGATACAGCTTGAGACCCATACTATGAGAGGGAGCCCATTCCTAAAAAAGCCTGAAGGGCCAGTGCCCAGAGGCTAGACCGCCAGAGACCTAGGATAGAACCAAATATGACTGGCCAAAAAGAAGTCAGTGAAATGATTCATAACAATATTCTGCTATACGCATAGATTGTTGCCTAACCCAATTATCATCAGGGTGGCTTTACCTGGCAACTGTTGGAAACAGATGCAGAGGCCCACAGCCAAACATTAGGTGGACATCAGGAAATCCTGTGTAAGAAGAGGAGGGAGGATTATGGTAGCCAGAGGGGCCAAGGACACCACAGGAAAACACACAGAGTCAACTGACCTGGGCTCATGGGGGCTCACAGACACCGAATGGCCAACCAGAGAATTTGCACAGGACTGACCTGGGCTCTATCTATGTTCATGTGTTTCAATTGTGTGGCTTGATCTTTTCGTGGGACTCCTGGCAGAGGGAGTGGGAGCTGTTTCTTTTGCCTGCTCTTGGGACCCTTTCCTCCTGCTGGTTTGACTCATCTGGCCTTAATAGGGGAGGAGTTGCCTAGTCTTGCTGCAACTTGATATGCCATGGCTTGATGTTCTACAAAGCAGACCTGCATTTCTCTGAAAGGAAAGGAGAGGGAGTTGGTTGATTGGGAAGGGGTGAAATTGTGGGGAAGGACTAGGAGGAGAAACTGTGATTGAGGTGGGAAAATTAATTAATTGATTAATTAGTAAAAAAAAATACTAAAACAAATGTGTTACTTCCATGGAAATTACTTGGCTCATGCTCAGTTTTATAAATACCCAGACTCCAGTGCAGAAAAAAAAAATGAATCTAAGAGACAGAGGATGGGCATGGGAGTGTGGAAGCTGTCCTCTCTCTGGACATGATCTAACTGTGGTACACATGAACTTACAGAGGCTATGATTACCTACACAAGATCAAGTCAGTTAAAAATTCCAGCATGGAACAGAGAAAGGCTCCCGACTCCCCCTCTGTTGCTGAAGAACTATTGGCAGTTCATGGCTAATGGGTTAGTGAGGTTGGGGGTGTGGGTACTGATAGGTTACTCATGTCCCAGTGGATTACCTCATGCCCATGTGCATGTGGGAAATGCTAATTAGACTCACTAGGTTAAAAAATAATCAATAAACAAATACATTTTGAAAGAGGACATGAAATTGGGATGGAGGTGTGCTGGAGGTTCCTGAAGATTGTTGGACTGGGGGAGTGAAGAGTGAATATAATGTTATATACATATATGAAAATTTCAATACAACAAGAAGAAAGGAGTGACAAACTTTTCTACTTAGGTAAAATCTGGAGCCAAGATTCATTCTCCATCCCCAGAAACCCACCACAGTAACTACTCATTGTGTTGGCCGCTCAGATGCCTCTTCAGGATGTGGCAGACACCGCTCTCTGGAAATATGTCCTGAATTCTAAGTTCCTTCTTGCACTGCTTCATTGATCTCTAGTTTTCAGTGTGCTACAGCATTCCTAGATCTCATACACATTTTTAAAACATTTCCTGATATTTCTCACCATTCTGGGTGTAAAGGTCGTTATTCATTATATAATCTGCCATTCACATAAGGAAAAATACTGTTGAAACAACATCTGTCTGCTGGGCTAGACTCACAAGTCAATGAAGCTCAAAATTCTCACACTGTCCTTCCTATCAATGCATCTCTAGACTTCAATGTAGTTTGCATTGTTCTAAATCAATAATCATAGCATCAGAGAAGCATCTTTGTGCATTGAATGGTGATTACAGTCTCTGAACTGGTCAAAGTGCAGAGAACAAGTGTCTGTGGAGTGCAAAGTCAGTTGTATATGGTGCATTCATATTGTAATCACTCCCCTAAAGCTCAAGAAACATCATGGAAGAGGGGGATGAAAGATTTAAAGAGCTATATATTGGGGAAACTGGTCAAAACAGTGTCTACTGAACATGCCAGGACCATTTCACAATTGCTACAGCTGCCTACACATGTCCTGCACAAGATCAAGCCAGTCAATGTGCCAACATGGGTGGGGAAGGAGTTCATAAGTCCCAACTCCAAACTGCAGAGCTCTTGACAGTTATTGGCTTGAGAGCAAGAGTCAGCTTCCTTTAGAGGTGTAGGACATGGTAGGCTGACCATGCTCCATTCCTATATGATCTATATGGATAGAACAAGTTGGATTAAATGGAAAGACATGTAGTTGGGAGATAGAAGTGGAAAGGATCCAGGAGAAGTTAGAGGGGAAGTGTGGGGGTGAGTGTGATCAAAATATATTGTATACGTGTATGAAATTCTCAAAGACTAAGTAAAATTGTTATGTTAAAAATGGGGATGGTATCATAAAACTGGAACTCAAGAACCTTCATGGTCTGGAATTCCTGTTGTCACAGAACACTCATTCCCTGAGTAGCACATCTTTCCATTGGTAGCAGCAAATATACTATTCATTTTTATCAAAATTTAACAACCCTAAGTTGCAACAATAGGATATTTGTCTAACGAGTAAGGTAACTTTCTGGTTAAACAGTTGAATTGCTCAGACTCCTTGTGGTTGTTAAAACTCAAAAACTTACTTTAAACTTTGAAAAGGTTATTTTTTTCTTCTTCTGGGAATAGATCTTTCACATAAATATTAAGTAGGCTTAATGATTCCCCTCAGAGTGAAAGCCCCAGACGTCTGTAGAATATAGCTTTCATTCCAAATGAAGCTCATTTTCCTGAGGGCCTGTAACTGTCACTCAAGAGCTTCTGAAGTGATTCCTTCCTGAGATGCATGGAGGGGGGTGTCTTATAAATAGCCTCTTCTTAAAGATTTAAATTTCTAGCAAGTGGTCATTCATGGTATAGAGTCAATTAACAGATCTTTAAGATTTAGAAGAAATAACACCCATGATTGCTAATCTCAGTTGTCAACTTGATGAGAGGAGATGGGCCTCTGGGCATGCCTATGGAGAATTATCTTGATTTGGTTAATTGACAAAGGAGACCTACTCACTGTAGGTGGTTCCATTCCCTGGGCTAGAGATTCTGGGCTGTTTAAAAAGGAGAACATGAATTGACTCAGAAGTGTTCATCTCTCTTTGCTTCTCAATTGTGGACTCAAGGTGACAAGCTGCCCCAAACTTCTGACTCTCCAATGCCTCCACCTTCACACTCCATGATAGACTTTGAGTGAGACAGAAAAAACAAACAAACAAACAAACAAAAAACAAACAAACATGAAAAATCTTTCTCACTGATTCACTTTTGTCTGGGATTTTATGACAGCAACAGGAAAGGTAACTAAAACAACAGGATATGATATTTTTAAGAAAATTCTGAGGAATTGCCCTGGACTATGTGACAAAAATGATTTTTCTGTTGTAGCGATTTATGGGAAGAATAACAGAATAGATACTACATTTTAAAGCAATGTTTGTATTTTACTTTTTCAGGACTGTTATACAAACAACTCAAGGAAAAAAGAGTTCTCTTTGACTTAGAGTTTGAAGTTAGCATCTACTGTGATGGGGGAGGTATGACAGCAGGCTTTCGAGGTAGGTGGTCACATTGCATCCACAGTCAGGAACCCAAAAGAAAGGAAAGCTGGTGCTCAGCTAGCTTTGTGCTTTCCCCTTTTTATCCAGTCTGGAGCCCTAGCCAATGGAAAGTGCCACCACTTGTGGCTTGGTCTTCCTGCTCTGTTAAATCTCTAGAAATATGCTCACAGACAAGGCCAGTTTTGGGTAGCTCCTCCACTGAGTCAAGTTGTCCATAATGATTAGTCTTCACAATTAGTTGCAGATTTCTGTCATAAATTGATATGATCAAACCATCCCATGGTGGAAAACAAACTCTCAAGATTAGCAGTCTAGGTTTAAAATCTTCATTTGAGTCCTACACTTGAAGAGACTACAGGTAGCAGCTTTTTTTTTTCATTATTTTATTTTATTTTACAATACTATTCAGTTCTACATAACAGCCACAGATTCCCTTGTTCTCCCCTTTCCTGCCCCCCTCCCCTTCCCCCAGCCCACCCCCGATTCCCACTCCTCCAGAGCAAGGCATGAGCTTTCTTTATTATAGAGATAGTGTTCCATCCCTTTCCCTCCCATGTCTCCTTATAGTTTCAGTTTTACTCTGTAAAAATCTAGGGCAGTGCCATTTCTTTTACCAGGAATAGGTTGTGTATCACCCTGCAGAACAAATAAGTTGCATTTGAGGGAGGGGGATTGCTAGTGATGTTGGCCACCCCACCCAGGGGTGCAATAGCCCTCTACCATCAAAATGGAGTTAAAAGCTGTTTATAAAATGGGGTCTGTTAGGGCAACCCTTGGCCTGAAAGAAAGAAAAAAAAAAAAACACTGCTGTGTACAATATAGACTAACTTAGAGTACAGCATGACTGATCACATTTCAACCAATGACTTCTCTTCCTGTTGAACACCAAACTTAATCAAAAAGTTTTGGAAACTACAGTTAGAAATCTTTGAAAACATACTACCAAGGGACTTGACATTCTTCTCCTGGGAAAGAATACAGAAAGGAATGGAGACAGTAATACTTAAATCTACTTCAGTATCTAAACAAAATCTATTTCTTAATAATACCTTACAGATGTATTGATTTTTGCCATTTTTCTTTAATACCAGAGAACAAGGGCACTAATTCATTGCACATTGTTCTTAGAAAGCTATTGAATTGGAACTGCCAAAATGTTCTAATACAGTATTATATTGTTGGAATGCTCTTTTGAGTCTAAAGTTCTTGATATAATTTTGGTGTTTTGTTTCAGGAATGGCAAAACAGCAATTCTGGAATTGTCTGTTGTGTTTATCTTTCTAGTTAGGAGTTTTGTAAGATCCACTTGATAGCACACTTCTGTGAGTGAACTCTCAGGGTTGTTGAGTAGTAAGGGATGTCCAATGTCTTTGCTTTTATTTTTGTTTTCCCAGTGAAGATGGCTGAATATTTCATTACAATGTGCTATCACCTTGATTCCTTTGCCTCTGGCTATGTGCTGAAGATCTGTGACAATGCAGTCCATGTTAGGGACATCATTAAGCTTCAGTTTGACTGGATGTCACAATGATATCCATTAGTAAGGTACAACTTCTGCAAGTACTATAAATCTGACTTTAAAAACAACTGAAACCAAACCTCATAGGTTATAGGGACTTAACTCATACCCTCATGCTTATAAGTCTTACTCTTTACCAACTTAGCTATCTTCCCAGACCCCATGTTTGTTTTCCCATTGACTCTGATCATACCCAACTTTTATATCCTGACTTCAGTCTGCCTTCATTGGCAACAAATCAACTAATACCGTATGTTTTCAATTCATTGATTTTCTGTAATTGTTGGTTTGGATTTAGAGGCAAAGGGAAATCTAGCCTGAATGGCTTGACTAATTCATATGAGTATAGACTGATTTTGGCCTGTGTGGGATTTTGGAAAAGGGGGGGGGGAGCTCAATTTCTGGCAAAGAAAGAATGAGGGAGATTAAGTTAACAGGAAAACAAGACTAACAAAGGAAATAAAAATAAAAACAATCTGTGCTTCCTGATCTTTTCTCACAGATTCTTTCAATTAAACATAGATCCTGCATTGATAGTAAGGTCTCTAAATTTTCCACATTTGCATAATTTAAAATGGGTTGCTCTTCCGATGCTTTTGATTTGGTTAGATTAATCTGAAGAGTAGAAATGACCATAGTCATATGAAGATAGG
>NC_051067.1:50406788-50418788 GCF_004664715.2 Peromyscus leucopus
TTGGATTGTCAAGTCTTGTCTCTATGAAATGAAAGTCTGTTGTTTTAAAGAAAAGCTCTTCGACAAGTTAAATACACCCTGGTTTAATTAAGCAAAGAATATTCATGAAACAGGACTAGTTTGGAAAACTTTAGCAAGTGGTGTGGTCAAAATGGCATTATGGACTGAAGATGAAAGGCAGGCACCAAGGCAAGTGATTGGCCAACAGCCCTCATTTAAATCAGTGGCTGCCTGGGATTCACTGACACCTGGCTTTACTGCCTTTGCCCTGCTACATGCTACACAAATTTACTCCCTTAGTCTGCTCTCAGTTAGCTTGTGTCCCTAGTTAACAGTTCACTAACACAAGCTCTGAGCCAGGATCCGTTCATAAGCCAAATTCAGACGAACAGCTCCCTGCTCTTTATCACCCCTCTAACAATAAAATAATTTACCACATTTTAATGCTTGGGCCATTTTTTGTCTCCACCATGAACAGACTAATTTGGTTTTAGTAAGAACTCCAAAGGCCCCAGGTTCCAAACAGCCAGTTCATGCACTGAGGACAGGTCCCCGGTTCCACTGCCTGGGGGGCTCCCAAACAGATCAAGCTAATCAACCTTCTCATTTATCCAAAGGGCCTGATCCAGTTGGGGGCTCCTCTGCTATTGGTTCATAGTTCATGTGTTTCCATTCGTTTGGTTATTTGTCCCTGTGCTTTTTCCAATCTTGGTCTCAACAATTCTCGCTCATACAAACCCTCCTCAGCTGGATCAAGAACAGAGAGGGAGAACAAGAAATAAGAGACCATGATAAATGAAGACCACATGAGAATAGGAAGAAGCAAAGTGCGAGAGAGGTCCACAGAAATCCACAAAGGTACTTCCACAATAGACTACTGGCAATGGGTGAAAGCCCGAACTAACATACTCTGGTGATAGGATGGCCAAACACCCTAATTTTTCGTGCTAGAAATCTCATCCAATGACTGAAGGAACCAGATGCAGAGATCCACGGCCAGGCCGCTCCAGGAGTCCAGTTGGCGAGAAAGAGGAGGGTTTGCATGAGTGAGAATTGTTGAGGTCATTATTATCTATTATCTCAATCTAAACTCCAAACTCTGATTCCATTAGGACTCTGTTTATGGTGATATCTCATGGTGTTTGAAACTTAACATGTCCATCCAAAACCAAACCCATACTTGTCTCTCATTTTCTATTCCTCTTAGTATTTCCCATGGTTTTTACTATCTTGGAGAATGGCATCTTTGTTTATCTGGACATTAAACTAGGCTTGTTCCTACACTTTGGAAGAAACTTGCTTATAAGCCGTTCACATTTGTCTTCAGAATGTTCTCTGGATTTAACTGTCTTCTCTCCTTCCCTTATGCTGTCATTCAAGATCCCATCAGACTAGTTTTTCCTAGAATATGGAAATGGCCTACTGAGTTTTCAATTGCCTGCTGTTGGTGCCTCCTTGTAGTTTACAGAGCATCTACAAAGGTGTGTCAATCCAAGATTCCCCTCCAGAATGCTCTACTATACTCTGGATAAAGCACAAACTTTCTTCCTCAGTCAGACCAGTTCCTTTTGACATAAAAAATATGGCTTTGCAGTAATGTGTCTTCATTTTATTTATCTATTTTTATTAATTGTGTGCATATGTAAATGTCTGCATATGAGTCTGTGTACATGAGTGTAGTGCCAACATAGGCCAGAGAGGATGCTGAACCCTTGGAGCTGAGGTTATGAGGAATTGTGAACTGCTCAGCGGGAGGGGGGAGAACAAGGCAATCCATGGCTGATATGTAAAATTAAATTAAATTATAAAATAAAAAAAGGAAAAAAAAACTCCAAAGGCATGATACCCCCTCATTTTATCCACTATTTAGTGTATTCTTGGTGGTTGACTACTGTCTACGTACACATGTTTAACACTTGAAACTGTATGTTCCACATACAGTGCCTTCAGAGGTACTATTACATGGCTTTCCGAGAATAATGGTAAAGGTTGTGGTGTACCCCTTAACAGGAGTCCCTATGAACCCCACAACCTTACAGTCAAATAAATCCAAGCTCTGACAACTACAGAGTTCAATGGTACTTAAGGCCAAGTAGCCACAGTCCTTACTTGGGTTTGAGAGTAATTAAGACACAAAGCTTACTCAGGGCCCCTGACTTACAGATGTTTCCAACTTTTTCATTATCCTACAGTCATAAGTTAAAAGAAACAGAAGACAAACAGCACAGAAATATTAGGAAATATCAGAAAAAAAAAAAAAAAAACCAGAGCAGTCCTCTACCATGTAGGATCCTGGCACACCAGCCATGTCTGTCAGATTTCATAAGCTCAAGGTCCGCTGTACACAATATAACCCACTCCACAAAGAAACATGAGACCGAAAAAGAGGCACAGTTCACATCTACAGCTCTAAAGTCAATCCTGAAGCACTCCCCACCATCCGGTCAGTCAGCAGCCTCTCTTTCCTTTCTCTAAGTCCTCCAGGACCAACTGACAAAGAAGGCAGAGTTGGTCATTTTATTTTTTGCCATTCTAAATAACTGATTTCTCAAAAATGCATTTACATTTAAAAACAAAACAACAACAACAAAACAAATAAAAAACAAACAAACACAAAAATCAGCACATAAAGTTGGCTTCTGTGCATACTGGGCATTAACTTTATCTACTAGTTGCTTACTTTTTCGTTTTCAAGTCGTGGCCATGTCAATCAAAATACACTCAATGTTTCTGAGATATTTGGGACCTCTGCTATGTTGTTTACCTACACTCATCATAACTCTAAGTTACTTTGGTAAAGGTGAAATTGTGCATTTACCTAACACAGCTTAGGTTCTGGTTGCTGTAGCTCCCAGAAAGCACATGCAATGAAGTCACAGAGGCATCTCAGTGTGGAGGGCCTTCTGGAACCTTCTCTGACCTCAGAGATTAGGTTGACTAAGGACAGATAAAGAACCAAATCTGGGAGATAACTCCTCAGTGAGTTTTGAATTAAATTTTACTTACTTTTCTCAGTTTGGATGGCCTCTTTCAGGCTTACTATGGTTAGAACAAGCATACCATTCCCTTAAGTCCCAAGTTTATATGCTGACATCTTTCTTACCCACCAAAGGCAATAGAGTGTGCCTTACAGGATGGTGGTTCAGTCATGAGGGTAGCACTCTTATGAATGGGACTAGTTCCTTATAAAATGAGTTCCCTGGTAGACCCCTCATGTAGTCCACATGCAGGAACCAGAAGAAGGGGCCCCATATGAAGGAGGAAGCAGGACCTTGGGAGACATTCTTCATATCAGCGTCATGAACTTGAACTTCTCAGCCTCCAAAACAAAGAGAAATCATTTTCTGTAAATTATTGACTGTGCATTATCTCTAGTGTCCCAAGCTAACTGTGACCATCATAACTGAAACAGCTTGGCGTGAACTCAAGCCAATCCACCTCCAGAGGAGTTAGATACTGGGAAAATAGTGTGAGCTCTGGGGAAAGAATCAGGCTCCTCGGAGGTTTAAACATTTAAAGAACGGCTGTGCTTGATTGATCAGAAATTCTATTTCTTACCACTCAGAGAGGTTAATATTCATTAGTGTAAGCTTGACAGTTTTTTAAAACATACATTACATTTTGTGTGTGTGAGGAACATTACAAATCAACTGGCAAGTGAATGTTCTTGACATTTTTTCAAGTATTATTTCTAACATTTTCCCCTAAAATATGTCTATGAAAATAAAAAAGATAAATTTTTCTCAAATTATACAGGTTATGTTCAAAGTTTGGAAGATTAATTAGAATTAAATTTGTACACTGCTATTGAAGTGATTTTTATTTTATTTTTCTTTTATCTCTTTTTCTCTCTCCATCTGTGTGTGTGTGTGTGTGTGTGTGTGTGTGTGTGTGTGTCTGTGTCTGTGTCTATGTGTGTCTGTGTGTGTGCTGTGGGTGGGGGGTGGCCTGGAGACCAGAAGAGGGTGTTGCATACATGTCTTCAATCAGCACTTAAATGTTCACTTGTGCTATCTAGAGATAAATAAAGATGAAGCAGTTAAGGTTCTAAACCCTATAGAGTTACACTGTGAACAGCAGTGTGTGCTAATCTAAGTTTTGGTGTTTCATTTCTCTGATGTTCCCAGTCAAACGAGGACAGTTTGATTTCACTGATAACTGGTGGGAGTACAAAGCATTACTTGCTCAGATGGAAGGAAAGCATCTACTTTAAAAGGAAAACAAACACCCAAGAAGTCATTTGAGGAAAGGCAGGCAGGGATTAGAAAACATATTTTTTGCTCTGTTACCAGACTCTTTCCAAAATTGAGATTTTAGCATTGGCTGACAGCATATGTTTAGCATTCCAGAATGTCATTATATAATTGACTTGATTGACATTTTCACTGTGATTTCTGACTATGAAACCATTTCACATTCACTGCGTCCTTTAGGACTGGGAGGATCCCTTTGGAAACAGATCCTCCTTGTAGTAACTACTTTCTTTCATGAAGGCATTTGGACTGCCTGAAGGTAAATGGCATCCCCAAATTAGACGGGGAAAGAGTCAAATCAGAGGCGCCAATTCAAAGTGCTCTGTCATTTCCCCTGTGCTATGCTTCCCTTGGCTGGGGGATTAAAAGGCTGCAAATGAGGAAGACCTGTACATCTTAAATTTTCTAGAATTTGGGGGTTTTGTTTTCCCTTCAATGTTTCCTCCAGCACATCCTCCTACAGACTGCACTTAGGGAAGCAGAAGCAATGAAGCCACCACCTGCTCAAGAGGCTCTGAGTCTACGACCAGGAATGAACAGTCTTAAAATGCATCCGAAACCATTTCCGACAACAGTAACAGTGATTGCTTACATCTTTGTCTCCTGTGAATGGCATTCCAGAGACCTCATCAAGAGTTTTACATTTACATTTATGCATTCCATTTTTATTTATCTGCTTTATTTATTTGTTTGTTTGTTTATTGAGATAGGTTATCTCTACATAGCCCTGACTGTCCTGGAATTTACAACACAGACTGGGGACCTCAAAATCACAAAGATCTGCCTGCCTCTGCCTCTCAGTTGCTGGGATTACAGTGTGCGTCACTGTGCCTGGCTGGTGCATTCCATTTCAAGGATGAAAGCTTCTGCCTTGGGAAGTGCTCTGTCAGCTCTGTAGCGGAGGACATGTGGATCAATGAAGGGGGAAGTCACCTGCTTGGGAGGTCATGCCTCCTCTCCCTTGCTTCATGGTACTCTGCCTTTTCTTTCTATTCAGTTTCCCTCCCAACTACAGATAACTCTCTATCCAAGTCTATGGCAAACTCTGAATTCTTCTGTGTTTCACCGTTCTGAGTAATGGGACCTACCTGTGCATGGCCACCAAAGTTTTACCTTCATGACTCCTTTGAAGCCATCCTGCATGCAGAGGATGTGGAAAATTCTGGAAACACTTCTCCTTGTAGTTCTTCTATGGCAGGATTAGACTCCCGAGTTCTATAGTTGATTTTGAGATTGGAGCTGACTATTTTCTCCCCTGTAATGGCAATTAGAGTTTGTGCTTGAGTGATCGTTGGTGTAAAGCACTGTGTGTACATTGATGAATCTGGAAGAATGTGTGTTTGAGAGTTTGTGCATATGTAGATAGATGTGTGAATAAATATGGTTTTCAATGTGTGGGTGGATGTGTGTCTTCTGAACTCTATGAAAGTTAGTGTATAGTATGTGTTATTGTAAGCACGTGTATGATTTTGAGTGTGTATTGAGCTTGTATAAATGTGTGTGAGTGATGGGAGTTTTTTAATGTGTGAATATATGTGATTGAGTGTTTGTAAGTATGTATCCATGAGTGTCAGCATGCATGTGTATGAAAATGTGTGCCTATATGAGAGTGTTTGAATAGGAGTGACTCTGTGTGTGTGTGTGTGTGTGTGTGTGTGTGTGTGTGTGTGTAATTCTTGGAAATTCCATATAAACAACCGTGTTTAACTTTCTTAACATACAACTTCTAGACATTTTTAAAAATTTAATGTGGTAGCTGGAGAGACAGCTCAGCAATTAAAAGAACTGACTGCTCTTCCAGAGGACCTAGGTTTAATTCCCAGCAACCTTCTGAAATTCCAGTTTCAGGGGATTCAATGTCTTTATCCATTGGCACCAGACACCCAAGTGGTAAACTGACATACAGGCAAGAAAAACACCATCCACATGAGATTTTTTTTTAAGTAGAATGAATGTACATCATTTATAAGATCTACTTCAGAAATCACAGCCCAGATTTGTAAGGTGGAGTCTATCTATTAAAATGGACAAACAAACAAAAAGGAAACAAGATAACACAAAGGAGGCCCTCATTAATCTGCCTTGATAAATACTCAGTTTACTGTGATATAAACAACTTCACTGTGGCCCCATAACATAGCTAAGAATACACATGCACCCAAATGCTGGGCCCTGCAACACTCATTTCTGCTTTTGAACAAAGCCCAGCAGCCAACAGATAGATGCACCTTTCTAAACTGGGTCTTCTTCATAGACTTCAGTGATACTCTACAGAGAGCAGAAAACATGCCTGAGATAAACATCATGCTCCATTGCAATCCTTAGCTACATGGTTTCCATCCTCGTTTGTTCAGCCCAAATAAACACAGAAACAAAAGCTCTTACTTCTGGACTGGGGAGACCGCCCTGCAGGTGAAAGTGTTTGCCTTCAAGCCTAGTGAACAGAGTTCAATCCCTAGCTTCCACAGGATGGAGGGAGAAAAATGGTACCTGCACATTCTCTGACCTCCACTCCCACATGGCAGCAAATTCTCCAAACTCTACATGCAAATCAATTAATAGTTTTTAAATCCTCACTTCTTCAGATAGTGAGAAAATTTTCTTCCTCATAACTGACACAAAAATATCTTACTGGTTTGAGCTCAAATAGACAATCATACAAATCAATATTTTTCTCACCCAAGAGATAAAAGATCTTGGTGAGCCACTAATCCACTTGGAGAGATCACTCAATTTCTGATAATGAAAAACACAATGAATTGAGCAAAATGAGACAAGTTTATGTTGATGGGAGCAAACACTTGTGGTTTCAAATGGTCTCCTTTTAAACACAAAGTCTTTATAGACTTCATTCTTTTGGTTGAAGGATCCTTCCTCCACTGAGAGCTGGATGGATGAAGCCTAAAGGACTTCCCCAGCCTTGGGAGGCTGGGATCCTACTGCTCTGTGTAGTAGTGTGCAAAATGTCCTAGTCTGACACCTTTGCCTATGGCTCATTGTCCCTATTAATAGAATTAGGCTGAATAAAATATAGTAGTTGAAATAAATGAGTGGCTGTTCCTTGATTTAAAAGAAGGGAGGCACTCACCTCCACACTGTTCCTCATTCAGAAGATAATTAGGCAGATTTTTTAACATTTCTAATTTAATCACAATTTTAATGATACTAACTTGCTAATACTAGGAACTTTGATTTGGGAAGACAAATTCATTTTGAAACCTGAGACTCAGCCATCTGCATACACAAATGAGACTCATTTGTGAAACTTCTTTTCATTCATGATTTTTCATACATTCTCCCTACTGTAGTTCTGTTGTGTCAAGTGAGCACATTTATTCAGCGTACGGGCGGCACGGATTCCCCTTGCTACCTTCAGCATAACCGAGGAGATGCTGATTCTGGTTTTAAGGATTTACTTATGGGCTTAACTAGAAATATTGTCAGAAGCTTCATATCACATACAAGAAATTATTTTAGTAATATGTTTTGTGAGTGAATAGCACTCAGCTGTTATAGGGAATTTTTAGCAAGTGGGAGTCACAGGATGAGTGATTTTTCAGGTACATTTCATCACACTCACAACATCAATTATTGTTAATTCTCTTTTGACAAAGAATACAGGTATTCATATTAGAAAGTGGATATATAGATATATATCTATAACTGGTATGATATATAAAATACAATAATTTTTATTTCTTGTATTATCATCAATGTATAACAAGGTATAATTTGGGCATCCATGTAAGTTCTTTTCAATTGCCTATTCATTTCCATATTCTAATGGTTGATAATGAGCTCCCTAAGGTCATTTGAACGGCAAATAAGTTTTAGTGTACCAAATAACATGTCATAAGGATGCCATAGTACAGAACTATGACATATGTCTCCTTCTGCTAGAATTCAGCATAGAATTTGTCCTCTGACAAGTATAACAGTGTGAAGTTTGGCAATTGTCTGGTATAGAAAGTGTCAGAGAATCATATGAATTGGGAGTCAGGAAAAACCACCCCAGAAATAAGGTTCTAGTACAGACTGAAGAGTAAGTCACTCCAGTGAAGAAGGACAGAGTTTCCATGGGCAGAAAGTGGGAATAAATCCCTGAGGATGGGAAGAGTAGATTATGCTTAGATGCATTATTTGTTTATCCATAAATATATGTAAAATGAATAATATAATTTATAATGAAAGATACACAACTTATTCACCTTTAATATCTAATTAATATAATGATGCAGATAACATAAAATATGTATATATATTTTATAATATATGATATATCACAGTTTAAGCTCTTGTTTTGTTTCAATTGTTTTGCCTAATGGAAGTTTCTTTCAAATCTTATCATTAACTTTATAAATATTTCATAGTTTTAATTTTTAAAGTGTGCCTAGATAGAGTTAGAGTATCACTTACTTTTATTTCCTTCCTATGCTTTTTTCTTCTTCCAAGTTTTAAACAAAATTGAAAGCATCTAGTTATAGAGTTTTAAATGATTTTTTAACATGAATTTGCAATTTTCTTTTTCTGTGGTGCTGGCGATCCAACCTCAACAACTCAATCTAGCAGAAGAAATGTAACCTCAGTGCTGAGCTACACTATCAACTCTCATTTCTCTGTCAAACGTTTACATTATCCAGAGGATTGTACCAGCTCAACACAGAGCCTTTTAAAGCAATTATCTATCTCCTGGCACACAGTGGCTTTCTCTTCCACAGTGGTCTACTCCACAGACACAGCTCCCTCAGCCCCTTCTCTATCATTGCCCCCACCTGCCAGCTCCCCAGACCCCACACTTCTGACTTATACCACAATATCTCTTATAAAACTCTTACATTCCACTTCATTCATGATTCTTCTCCAAAACAAGATCAAATTCATGAAGTTCTTTGCTGAACTTCCAGTTAAGAAGCTAAAAAAGTTATTAAATGAAAAAAGAAGCTAATATCCATTCATATTAACATAAAATATAAATAAAAGTATAATTCACCTTCTTTGTGTTTTGTCACTTACCACTCAGCAAATGCTTTTATTGCCTTTATATTATAATTTTTCAGAAATAACTAAGAACAAAGGAATACATTTTAAAAACTATTGACATCCACGTGACATGAAATTGGGACAATAAAATAAAATAATTTAGAAAGTGAACTTGAATAACAAGAGAATTTGGCTATCCTTTGGAGAGCTGAGGAGGATTAACATAACCCTGAAGCAATGGGATTTACTGGATTCTGAAAACACAAATACCTGTGCTTGTCACAGCGTGAAGTCTGGCAGATGGCGACCAGATATTACCTGGAATATGAAACAAATATCATTAAGTTGCTTCATGTTTTTAGAGGCAATTCAGCTCAAGTTGCTACAGCAAATATGAGTTAGTTTTTAAAACTTATAACTAAAATAATGATTACACAAGTAAGAATATACGGTTCCCACAAAATTTATTTTCTGTTTTATTCTTCTCTTTAAAGGGGAGCAATGGTGAGTGGAATAGCAGGGCACAGGTTTTCTGATCAGGTAAATGGGAAATGAGGGTTCTAACTAGGGGTGAGGGGAGGAAGACGAATACAGCAGAAGGAGAGAAGGAGGGAGGAGAGTGACATAACAGTAAGGGTATGTGAAAAGTTCTAGGGAATCCTACTAGTAACTATTTATTTTTTAGAAACACCTATAATACACATAAGTCTGTATATAAACATACACCTATAGTTTAAATGAAAATTTCCCATCTGGGATGACAAGATCCCCACAAGAGCCATAGACCATCTAATAAAAACCTCCACACCAAGTGTGAGAAGCCCTGCTTTGAGTTGCTGGTGTGGGCTGTCCAAGAAACTCCCAAAACATTACTGTCTCTTGCTATTGCCCTTGGTTGGCTCACATAGGTAGAAGATGAGTTCCTGTTGCTGAAGACAACAAGCACTTCAATCAAATGCAAGGCTCCGAGGCTCCTAAACTGTAACTGACCTGAAAGCGTCCTCCCTGAGGACTAACTTCCATAGTACCTGAAGGCACCAAGCAAGCTTCCAAAGGCAGGAAACAACCAACAGTCCACCTATCTATGATGCCTATGTATTGCAACAACCACCATGGTACAATAAGCCTCAAGGTGCAGTAGTAGCACACATACCTTGTTGGTAACCAGCTGCTCTCTAATTGGACTTAAGGTCCACTTGGCAAGAGGGAAACCATGCCTGGTACTAGAAACCTAGCCAACTACCCAGGGCTACTGAAGTCATGAATCTTGGAGGACCTACAGCCACTATTTTACTAAAGTAGCATAATCCCTAGCTATATACTAAATATATGTCTTTATACCCACAGATAAGTGTAGTCCTCAGCCCTCATCAAGGAAACTTCTTTTTGCAACAGATGGAGACCATTACAGAGAACTACAAGAAATGGAAATGAAGAGTTATGGAAGTCAGTCCCAAAGGATGTATCTACAACACAAACACACCTAAGGCCCAGGAATGATTGCAGAAGAGTGTTTAAAGATTGTAAGAACCAGAGAAGTAGGGAGTTTGCTGAGAGATTGTGTCTTCTAGGAATGTCAGAAGCTACACCCATAAAGTCTCCCTAACATAATTGCCTAAACATTAGCTGAAAAAAACCAACATCAATAGACATGCTACTGTGGATGAGGGAAAGCTCACAAGGTCTCATTCATGCACAAAGAACTACAAGGAGCTAAGGAACTGAGAATGGCAAAAATAGCTTTCCCCATGGAAGAGCACACCAATTAACTACCAACACCAAGTGGCCACCCCTGAAAAAATTCCTAAAAGGAACATTATACAGACTGAACAATTTGCATGTATGTATTTAGGAATATATAAATATGGGTATATTACAACAACTAAGGGGGAAGAAGACTGAATTTGAAAAACAAGGAAACGGGGACATGAGAAGCTTTGAAGGGAAGAAAGGGAATGGGGAAACTGATGCAATTATATTATAATCTCCAAAAAGGTTTTTAAAATGATATGTATGTGTGTATACCTGTGTGTACAGGTACTCAAGAAAGCCAAAAGAGTGTATGAGATTGTTGGATTCCTCTGCAGCTGGGATTACAAGCTGTTGTGGGCTGCCTGACGTTGACTCTGGAAATGGGTCCTCTGGAAAAATAGTGTATATTGAGCTATCTCTCTTGCCCTCTCTTCTGCTTTTTTTTATTTGTTTATTTTGGGTTTTGTTTGTTTGTGTGTGTGTGTGTGTGTGTGTGTGTGTGTGTGTGTGTGTGTGTGTGTAAAAATCATAGAAATTCACAATCAGTTACAAAACTCATAATTCTTACAATAATAATAACTCCAATACATGGACATGTTTATAATGTCTTTGCACTCTAGTGCACTCCACCTATGATCTGATTGTGACTGTTCTAGGGTAATGTCTCCACACTTTAGTGTGCTCCATCTATGTTCTAATCTTGACTGTTCTAGGGAAGAACACAGATTCAGAGATATATGGCCTTTCTTGGTCAGCAAAAGCAAGAATTACAAATAAGTATTTCTTGATCATTTATTTTCATTAGCAAGCCTGCTAGACATTTAACATTTCTGAATTGAGTTAATAAAGAATAAATCAATCTGCTTTTGACAAAAGTCACCAAATAGAACTATTTTCTAGGCAATTATCTTGTAGTAATTCTCTGGATCATTTGTCCACTTCCTGTCTCCAGGAAAGTATACTTCCAGCACATGCTAGGATTGAAAAAAGCCAGATGACCCCTGATAAAGTCTGA
>NC_051067.1:50719288-50849203 GCF_004664715.2 Peromyscus leucopus
TTTCTCTGGGTCCATGGATTGTAGCATGGTTCTCCTTTACTTTACAGCTAATAATCCACTTATGAGTGAGTACACACTATTATTGTCTTTTTGGGTCTGGGTTACTTTCTAGTTCCATCCATTTGTCTGTAAATTTCATGATATCATTTTTTTAACACCTGAATAATACTCTACTGTGTAAATATACCACATTTTCTTTATCCATTCTCTGGTTGAAGGGTATCTAGGTTGTTTCCAGGTACTGGCTTATTATTAATAAAACTGCTATGAACATAGTTGAGCAAGTGTCCTTGTAGTATGGTGGAGAATCCTTTGGGTATATGATCAAGAATGGTATAGCTGAGTCTTGAGGTAGATCAATTCCCAATTTTCTGAGAAACCACCATATTGATTTCCAAAGTGGCTGTACATTCCAAAGTGGCACACTCACCAACCATGGAGGAGTGTTTCCTTTGCTCTATGTCCTCTTTAGCATGAGCTGCCATTTGTGTTTTTAATCTTAGCCATTCTGACAGGTGTAAGATGGAATCTCAGTGTCATTTTGATTTCCATTTCCCTGATAGTTAAGGATGTTGAACATCTCCTTAAGTATTTCTCAACCATTCGAGATTCTTCTGTCAAGAATTTTCTGTTTAGATCTGTATCCCATTGTTTAATTAGATTATTTGGTGGTTTTTTTTTGTTGTTGTTGTTGTTGATGTATAGTTTCTTGAGTTATTTATATATTTTGGATTTTAGCCTTCTGTCAAATGTGAGGTTGGTGAAGATCTTTTCCCATTCTGTAGGCTCCTGTTTTGTCCTATTGACAGTGTCCTTTGCCTTACAGAAGCTTTTCAGTTTCATGAGGTTCCATTTGTTAATTATGATCTTAGTGTCTGTGAGATTGGCATTCTGGTCAGGAAGTTGTCTCCTGTGTCAATGAATTCAAGGCTATTCCCCACTTTCTCTATCAGGTTCAGTGTATCTGGTTTTATGTTGAGGTCTTTGATCCACTTGGAGTCTTGTGAAGGATGATAGATATGGATCTATTTGGATTCTTCAACATGCTGACATCAGTTAGACCAGCACTATTTGTTGAAGGTGCTTTCTTTTTTCCATTGTGTAATTTTTGGCTTCTTTGTTAAAACTTTGTCAAAAACTCAAGTGTCCATAGGTGTGTGGATTTACTTCTGGGTCTTCAATTCAGTTCCATTGATCATCCTGTATGTTTTTATGCCAACACCATGCTGTTTTTATTACTATTGTTCTGTAGTACAGCTTGAAATCAGGGATGGTGGTACCTCTAGAAGTTCTTCTACTGCATAGGATTGTTTTAGCAATTCTGGGTTTTTTGTTTGGTCTAGGGGTATGATTCTCAATAAAGGTGTGAAAGGTCCTGGGTTCAAATCCCAGGTGAGCCCAACTTTTGAGTAGTAAATTCTGGCTGAAAGGAATCTGATGGAAAAACGCAATCTTTGAAACATGGGAAATCACTCAAAGTAGAATCAATTAAAATTTTTTTTTGTTCTTTGAGAATTTCATATATATATATATATATGTATATATATATATATATATATATATAAATGATGTATCTTGATCACATCTGCCTCCTACTCTTCACTGTGAACTCTGTCCAAGTCTTCCCAGCATATCTCCTTGTCAACTCCACAACCTTCTTATTGCCATGCCAACAGCCCCTAAGCTAGGAATGAGACTTCAGGAGCCCCTACCCACCCCTGTTGCCATCTTAACTGCCCTGCTTAACCACAGTTACCGTGAGTTCCTGTGTGCAGCCATGTTATGTCCAGAGGACAGTATTTCACAGCACTCCTCTCAGTTCTCTGGCTTTTACATTCTTTCTGCCCCTTCTTCCATGATGTTTCCTGAGCCTTGAGGAAGCAAGGTTCATACTGATGTTCCATCTAAGGCTGAGCACTCACAGGTGTTTATTCTCAGCACTTTAAACAGTTAGGAACCTTTGCATTTCTCACTACCCTCTACTAAAAGAGCCTTCTCTGATCAAGGTTGAGAGCAACACAAATCTAGTGCCTGAGGTTGCACAAGCCAATATTTCCTAGTTGCTGGTAGAATTCAGGGGTTTGCATCTGGGACTTCTGGCAGAGAATGGGAACTGCCTGAGCTCTGGGGATAGCTCTTGCCTTTAAATCAACAGTAGTTTAACTGCACCAATGCCTGGTTCAGAGGCTTTGGAAAATGGCTGCCATGAAAGAGAGTCTAAGAAGCAGCAAAGAGTTGGAACCATGCACACCAGCTCCATCACTATTTACCAATAACTGCAGAACTCACCTGATTATATTATGTGAAAAGCAGCTGTCAGTCCATCCCCATGTTGCTCTCCATGTCTTTCTTCAGTCCTGTCCCTGCCTTTCTGTTGACAGACATTGTTTTCAGTGCCCAGCCTTCTGAAAGGTATACCCCCTTGAGGACTGCAGCTTCATGTACTACCTTCTACTCCAAATCCCTGCCATGCAGATCTGGATCTGAAGATTATTAGAACAAAGGTTCCTGAGTGAGCAGACAGATGCCTCAGGGAAAGCAGATTGAGGGGTTTTTAAACAATCTACTTTCAGCTTCCCCTCCACAGTTAGGCCTGGTGGTCACTTTCTTTTACTTTGGGTAGGCCTTCACAAGATTTTGGGGGGTGGATATCCTTGTGCCCATACCCATGTCCTCAGCATTAATGGATCTTTTGCTATTGGAGGGACTTAACATTTTGAGTCATATTTCTGAAACTTTTGCTCTAACAACAAAATCCAGATTTGGGGAGTTAATCCAACATTAATGTATTTTCCAATGATATACTTTTACTTATTTCCATGGATATAATAAAAATGTAGATAATAATAAGGGTACTATAAAAATTTTCTACCATAACCTGATCCTATACCCTACAGCTCTTTATTCTTATATTATATATATATAATTATACTTTATAATATATATTATTTTATTTTAAATCTGTCTTTTTGAATTTTATCTTTTTCACGATAACACCTTTTATTGTCAATGCAGTCATTTTCTTGTCTCTCATATACTTTCTACAATTTCTAACAATTACAAATATTTTTGAGCTATAAATATATATGTAACTTTTGAAAGATTTATTTTTTGTCAGTATGTGTGTGTAGTGGTAAGGAGATATGTGCCTATGAGTTCAAGTGCCATTGGATACAAGAAACATTGGACATTGGAGTCCCTGGAGCGAGAGTTATTGGTGGTTGTAAGCTGACTGATGTTGGTGCTGGCATCTGAAATCAGGTCCTACATAGTAGCAGTATGTGCTTTTAATTGCTGATCCATCTCTACAGTGTGTGTGTGTGTGTGTGTGTGTGTGTGTGTGTGATAAATATGTATATATATATACATGTCACCTTTAATAAATGGTTTCATGAAATTATTTTTCTATGATTTATGATACAAATGAATCCAAGCAGTCATTTGTCACAAACACTGACAGCAGTGAGCAGACATTGTTCCAGGCACTGGAGAGTCATTGTGAACAAACTTCCTGTTATCAAGGTTCCAACAATTGTTGCAGAGCTTTCATGCTATTTCCTCTTTCAACTAGAGTTGGTTTTGTGAATGAAAATGGCAGTTAAAACTGTACCTGAAAGGACAGCTCGCTTATGACATAACTTCACAAAAGTAATTAGTATTACTGAGGAAGACAGTTTTAGGAAGACTGAGTAGCAAGCACAGACAGTTCCCATGTGGCACCTGCCCCCACACACCCACAAGCACACCTACCATCACCATCCCAAGCCACAGTGCTGTGTTTGCTATAACTGACAAACCTTTGTCAACACACTATCACTACTCAAAATCCATAGCTAACATTAGGGTTCATTGAGTGTGTGTGTGTGTGTGTGTGTGTGTGTGTGTGTGTGTGTGTGTGTGTACATGTAGAAACCAGGGGAGTTTAAGTGTCATTCCTCGGGTGCTATCCATCTTGTTTGACAGGATTTCTTACTGCTCTTTGGATCACCAAGTAGTAGGCTACACTGGCTGACTGGTGAACTCTAGGACCTGCCTGTATCTACCTCCCCAGCTCTGGGATTTCAAATGCTCACCAGGACACCTGGCTTCCCCCTCCTTTAATTGTTATTGATACATAAATACTTACATATATGCCTAAACATATCAACACAACTTGCTCAGTCTGTTTTGTGTTACTTGTATGAATATGAGTTTTGAGCTGACCACTTGGTATTGAGTAACCAGTTGAAGGGCTCATCCCTAGAGAAGACGGTTTCTCCCATGCTCAGCATTCCTTAGTCACTTGTAATTCTTTGTCTAGGACTGGGGCCCTATGAGATTTCCCTCTTCCATGTTAACATGTCTATTAGTATTGTCCTTGTTCAGTCTTGTTTAGGCAGCCATATTGTTACAGCAGCACAGGTGAAGCTTCCCTACCATTCTTAGGAGGTATAATCTCACAGCAGCTTTCCTGGCCCTCCAACTCTTACAGTTTTTCCAACTCCTTTTCTGCGATGCTTCCTGAGCCTTAGGTGCAGGAGTTGATGACACCTGGCTTTTTATATGAGTTTTGAGAGACCAAACTCAGGCCTTATATTTGCAAGGCAAGCATTTTACCAGATGAGCTATCACTCCAGCCCAGGGGTCATTCTTTTTGTTTGTTTTGTTTGTTTGTTTTTCTACACAGGGTTTCTCTGTGCAGCCCTGGCTGTCCTGGAACTCACTCTGTAGACCAGGCTGGCCTCAAACTCAGAAATCCACCTGCGTCTGCCTACCAAGTGCTAGAATCAAAGGCGCATGCCACCACTGCCTGGTTCAGGGTTTCTTCTTAAGGTTGTGATCCTAAGAATTTTGACAAAGATCCAGTAACACTTACCCAACATCACAGTGCCGTACAGAGTGGCTCTAGGAGCCTAACAATCATCAATGATTTGCTTCTTTCCTCCCGTCTCCTTCCCCGTAACCCTGGCTATGCTTATCTTCTTAATGTCTCTGGATTCCCTTAGTTTTGTCTCTCCCAGAATGCCACACAGATGGAGTCTTACAACAAGGGTCCTTTCAGTTTGGCATCTTTCACTTAGTAGTATGCATTGGCGTACCCTCCATGTTTTTTCATGGCTCAATAACCCATTTAATTTTAGAATGAAGCAAGATTCCATTGTCTAGAAGGTACCACATTTTATTTACCCATTCTCTACTGAAGAACGTCTTGTTGCTCCCAAGTTTTGGCAGATATGAATAAAACTGTTGTATACACACACATATATATAAACATCTGTGTGCTGCTTCACAGAGATCTAAGTTTTCCCTGATTTGGGTAAGTGCCAAGGAGTGTGATTGCTAAATCATATGGTTAGGCTGTATTTAATTTTGTGAAATATTGTGAAGTTCTGTTCAAGGTAAGCTGAGCAATTGGAATTTCCACCAGCAACTCTCTGTTGTTCCAGGTTGTAATCGGCACTTTGTGATATTAGCATTTTAGATGTGGGCTGTCCCATTAGGTGTGTCTTCTGTTGTTTTATTTTTAAATCCTTTTAAATTTTTTATTTTATTTGTGTATATATTAGTGTTTTGGCTATGTGTGTGTATTTCACCACCTATGTTCAGTGGTCAGAATGGGGAGTCAAATCCCCTGGAACTGAGATGTAAATAGTTGCTGGGAACCAAAACACAGGTCCTCTGTAACAGAAAGAAGTGCTCTTAACCAATGGGACATCTCTCCAGCCTCTAACTATTTCCTCCTTAATGCCATGTGAGTTTGAGTCTGCTTTCCTGTGTTGAATTTCCATGTGCATATCTTTTTTTTGTTTGTTGTTTGTTGTTTTTGTTTTTCAAGACAGGGTTTCTCTGTGTAGCTTTGTGCATTTTCTGGAACTCACTCTGTAGTCCAGGCTGGCCTCGAACTCACAGAGATCTGCCTGCCTCTGCCTCCCGAGTGCTGGAATTAAAGGCGTGCGCCGCCACCCCCCCCACCCCCCACCCCAACCCCCCCACCCCCCGGCTACATATCTTCTTGACTCGGGAGTCTTGTCAGGTCTTTGTCCCATGTTTAAAATAGATTTCTTTTTTCTTTTTACTGTCTTCTTATGATTGGAATTTCAGAGTTCTTTACATAATTTGAATAAAAATTCTGAATCAGGTATTTGCTCCACAAATGTTCTCTCTCAATTTGTGTGTTATCTTCTCTTCTTGACAAGGTCATTGCAGAGTTACGTCTCTCCTGGATCATGCTTTGGGTATTATATGAGTATTATTATATTATATGGATATATTACATGAATAATATTAATGGTCAAATCCAGTTTTTTTTATTTGCCCTGGCTTCTTTTAGCAGCTATATATTGTAAATTTCTATATAGTCTATTATTCATTGAATTAGTTTGCATGAATACTGTAAAATTCTGTTTTTACTTTGCATATATGAATATAATTTAATTAAAATTTTTATTTTTGCTTCATAGAATTATCCTCACTCCTTTGTCAAAAGTCAGTTGACTCTGTCTATTCCATCTGTTCTTTCAACAATCTATCACACTGATTAGGTTAACTTTATAGAATGGTTTGCAATCAGGTCTATCAGCCCTCCAACCCTGTTCTTCAGAATTTAGATATTCTTAGACTTTTACATCTACATATGATGAAACCAAGTTCCTCAATATCATAAAATAACCCTCTAAGATTTTGATTTACATTGCATTGAATGTATACATCAAGATGGTAAAAAAAAAAAAAAGGTACTTGAACAGTATCAAGTTGTCTCTCCACTGCTTAGTCATTTTCTTTTCTTTACTAAGGTTTATAAATATTATACCTATTTTGCTAATTTTACTTTTTGGGATTCAACTATAAACAGTCTTGTGCTTTAGACTTCAAATCCCTCTTATTTACTGCTGGTAATCAGGAAAATGATTGATTTGACACATTCACCTCACACATTATAACCTTGTTAAGGTTCCAGGCATTCCAGGATCATTATTATTTGAGTTTTCTACATAAAATATGAGGCTCTGTATGAACAAAACCAGTTCCATGCCTTCCTTCTCTATTGGTATATGATTTATATTCTTTTCTCACATTCCCACAGTAACTAAGACTTCTAATGCAAAGCTGAAAAGGAGCAGTGAGCATCCAATCATTGTCTTGCTCCAATTCTTAGTGATATAGCTTCCCATTTCTCATGAGGTGCCTTTTTTCTAATTTAACTTTTATTGATTCTTTGTGCATTTCACATCATGTATCTTGATCCCACTCTTCTTCCTGTTCTTTTACATCTGATCTGCCCTCTGCTTTTGCAACCCCCTGCCCCTGCAATATAAAACAAAATAAAATTTAACAGAAAAGAAAAAGAAAAACTCATCGTGGAAGTTGTAGCATGGCACAGTGAGTTACACAATATACCCTTTATTCCATACATCTCTACTTGCAAGTATTCACTACAATGAGTTATTGGTCTGGTCCAAGGCCTCTAATTTCTACTACACTATCCTCACTGGGACTCCTCCTGGATATCCTGTTGTTATCCTATGTCCTAGAGATCTCTGAGGCCTTGGGTCCACAGGACTGGCCCCTTCATGTGCTCCAGCAGATCACAGATGGGGTGGATGTTGGAATGGGCCAACATATAGCCCTGGTCCTGTGCTTGGGTGGTCAGCCTGCCAGCTCTCCCTCATCCCCACCACCAGGGTTAGTGCTCCAGCACCACTGCTAACCCTAACCCTAACTCTGGCTAGTTCACCTTATGCAGCAAGCAGAAGAGGGTTCTCCCACTGTCATGACCTTGAACTCAGGGCCAGCTCTACTGTGTTGGCCAGGAAAGGTGCAGGGGCCACTCTCCCTAGTGCTACAGCTGGTGAGAGGCAGGGACAGTTTTCTTGCTCTGTGTCCCCAGGGCCAGCTCTCCTACCTGCCACAGGCAGAAAGACAGAGGAAAGGGAGTTGGTGTGTGTGTGTGGGGGGGGGTGCTTTTCTCTCTAGCCTATGCCACCATATGGCACAAGAGAGGGGTGGCACCAGGTCTCCCCCTCTCACGACTTCAGGGCTGGCTCACCCATGCCCCAACAACAGGGTCAGCTCTACTATGCTGCCTAGGGGACCTACAGTGCCCTCTCTGAGTGTTACAGCTGATGAGGGGTAGCATGAGCTCTCTGGCGTGCCACAGGTAGCAAGAGGCAAAGCGGGAGGACATCTTTCCCTTACCACCACTTTGGCAGATAAGGGGTATGGGACCAGTTCTCCTACTCTCACAACCTCAACCTATGAGATACTTTTTTTTAAGGTTTTCAGAGTGTCAGTGTTTTCTATGCACAGAATTTAAGTGTCTTATGTGTGTTACTTAATTCAGTCCTTCCACTATGAGTCCTGGCTACTGAACTTGACCTGGAAGAAACACTGCAAACAGAAATATTTCATTACTTAGACCAAGGCAAAAATAAAATTTTAAAATTTAAAGATTGTCTTAATCCTCCATATAATCTCCCATATGTTCACATATAGTACCTCTCAGAATAATAAGTAAGTATATTGTTAAGTTGTATATTGGAATACTTGGAGTTTTCTTTATCAGTATGTGGTTCCAAGAGCCATCATGCCTAAAACTTAAAGTATGTCTTGTTTAAATAGAGGTATGTATGCATGCATGCATTTTTCTGGAGCTGAACTAAATATTCAAATATTCATTTAAATAGCCTTAAGCTACTCAAAATGCTTTATAAGTTTTTAAACATTGTCTAAAATTTCAGGAACATTGATATGGCTTAAACTATTAGATTGATGACATATAACTTTTTACTTTAATTGAATATCTAAGATAGCAGTTGCTCATAGCTTTTAAAAAAATTCTGGAATAATGATGGTGTTAAGGTAATATTTTTATATTTTGTCTTTGCTTAAAGAATTCTGTAGTTTTTGAACTTCAAGAGAGAGAAAGAGATCTGTTGAGTCTTGTTTCTCTGCGGTAAGCCAAGGAGAAATTATTTCTCTGGACTTTAACTCATTTATTTTCTACACTCATGTTTTATACCCTCCAATGTGTTCTAGACAAACAATTACTGTGAAAAATAAGAAGTGACAGGCCTTTAACTATTTTCATCATTCTTTTATGCAGACAGAAATCTTCATCTTAAATGAATAAAATTAGATGGAAGTTACTAGACTCCATCTCTATTTTGCCAAAACCAAACAAAATATGATTTATTCACTTCACCATAAATAAAGTTATGCTGTCCTCAGGAACATGCTAAATGTCTAAAATTTTGCTATAATTTATGGTCATTAAGATAAAAACAAAGTGAAGACTTTGGAGTTCCTTAGTGATATGAGCTATGAAATTAAGGATCTGACAGCTTTGTTTGATATATTTGTCATTGAGATGATAAGATAATCCCCCTGTTAACCTTACATTTTTAAAAATTATTTTTATTATTTTTCCATCTTTTTGTTTTGTTTTTTTGAGACAGGGTTTCTCTGTGTAACAACCCTGGCTGTCCTGGAACTTGCTTTGTAGAACAGGCTGACTTCAAACTAACAGAGATCTGCCTGCCTCTGTCTCTGAGTGCTAAGATTAATGGCATGTGCCACCACGCCCAGCTATTTTTATTATTTTTAATTATGTGTATGTGTGCATATGTGGGTAGGTATGTACTCATGAGTGCAGGTTCCTGTGGATTCCAGGAGAAGGCATCTGATCCCCTGAAACTGGAGTTACCATTGGCTACCAGCCCCTATGCATGGCTACTGGAAACCAAATTTAAGTCCTTGTAAGAGTAGGAAATGTTCTTAACCACTGAGCTTTCTCTCCAACTTCTTTAACATTACTTTTAATAGCCTTTAAAACACAGATAAGTCACTGCTGTCTTACCCCCATCTCCCATGCCATTTTGGTCTAGAATGCCAAAAAGCTGAGAGGCAGTTTTTGTGCTTATTTGCAAGAACCATGTATAAGCTCAACATGAAAAAGGATTTACAAGCAGTTTCTGGAAATGTGAAAATATGACCTAAAGCCTTAGACCTTCAGCCTATTTGTAAAATGAGCATGAAATTACTTCCCAAGGCTATTATGAAAATTGTAGAGCTGTTGCCTATGAATGTGCCCTGCACTGACCACATCCATTGCAATGTTAATGGTACTGCATCTGACTTGGGATGCTTTTCAAGCTCTGACTTGCTTATCAAAGGTCCAGGATGCTCTCATATTAAAAAGTCTGGGGAAGATCTGATTGTTTTCCACCACTTGTGTGGCATGGCATAAGTTCCCTGGCTTCTTGAAACTCTGGTTTCTTATCTCCAAAATGAGGAAAACCATTGAACCCACTCTACAGGACTCCAAGGGATGGGGAGAATTAAAGGAAGCAGTATGTATACACCTCTTCACAAATAAAGTTATTGGCAATTGTTATCTTGTTTTGTTGTGTATTTTTCAGAAGACCCAGTCCAGTAGCTGCATAAAGGTCACACCCACAGAAACTGAGACAGAGACAGGTGAAGGAATTTGCCCAAGTTTGCACAGCTGATAAACAACTAAGCCACAGCTAAAGTTCTGCTAGATCCAGTGCAGAGCTTCCCTGTTTATTCTATATCAGCTGTTATTGCTGTTTTCATTTGGACATTGGATGTATTATGGACCTGAGCTTCTTAGCAACATAATATACTTTAGAAAGCTGATCCGGAACTCCGTGAAGTGTGTGTGCTGTATGAGGCTTTCAGTTCCCACTAATGTCTATAGCAAGCAAGTCAAGGGATTTCAGACTTGACAAAGAAGTCACCTTTTGAGTGAATAAAATATTAACATATAAAATCTGAATCCTTCCAATCCTGCAAATGATAATTATGGAAAGATGCAGCTTAAAAAGCACAATTTTGATTGTCTTTGTGTTCTTGTACATTCCACTTTAAAAACTGAATATGACAAACTAGGGATATATAATCATGCATTTGAGGAGAAAAAGACAATTTTCACACATTTTAATTGCCTTTGAAAATGCACAAAGGAAGAATACATAGCCAAATTTTGGAGGCTATCTGCAGTAATCAAACATAATCCACTTATTAAATATTGTGTGGTGATAGTAGATACATTTTAAAGGCTTTTACCCATTCATAAAAGAGAAACAGGTGAATATGTATTTAAACCAAAGTGCATTGTTCACTTTATTCTTTTACCTGATCCCTACAAGCCATTCTCAACTTCCTGACAGATGGGTGCATAACATAATTATGAGGCTCCTTTGATCAGTTACACATTACTATGCTTTAAGAGCCCCCCCAATGTGTAGCAAAATAAAGACATGGACCATCAGATAGATATTCTTGGTGGGAGACAGAAAATATAAATGTAGCCAAATGTAGACAACTGGTCTACCTGGTAAAACATTGCTTCTTTCATTTTCTCTATATATTGGATATTCCCCCTGCTCTTCCTCCTTTGTCTTCCTCATTCCTTCTCCCCCTTCTTCATACTCCTCTTTCTCTATGTTCCTCCTCCTTGTTCTCATTATTATTATTTAATTTACTTTGAGACTAAGGAGTTTTGCACTATATCCCAGGCTGGAGTGAAACTCACCATATAACTTGATCTAGCATCAAATTTATGACAATTCTTCTGCATCAGCCTCCCATTTGCTGGCCTTAGCTTTTGGGCCTGGCCCATATGTTCATATAAATTAAAAGTTTTGAGGAAAACTAGTAGAAGTTGTTGCTTGCTTGATTTTTTTTTTTAATGTCTTAAACGCATTTAAAGTATTACTACAGTTAGGACAACAACATGACTTGGGATCATTGCAGGAAAACCTCTACAAAGTGTTCATCGGGGCAGTTGATATATACTAGTTCCAGGTAAATCTCCTCCCAAAGGCAGATGGTAGTGTTTGGGATGCTCATGGGCCAGGTACCTGTGTCATCCCATTAACTCTCCTGAATTTACTTCAGTACTTTTATACAAAGATTGGTATGACTACAGAATAATGGACTAAGAAGATTTGCATAATAAAGATTTGCCTTTTAGGTTGAATTGACACTTTTACTTGAAATTTTGCAAATCATCTGGTGGTGAGATCAAAGAAAAATCATCCTTTTATTTCCACTTCCCAGACACTTATTTACAAGGGAAACAGACCATTTTTTCTCAGCTTTACTTCTTTGATTGTTTTGAGTATAGCTATCTAATAGTTAATGATAAGTCTAGTATATATTCACCACTAGACTCAGGATTAGCTACTGAAAATAATATCCTCATATGCATTTACTTTAAGAATGCAAGTACATCTAACTTGAGTATTATTTGTTCCATATAAATATAAAATTTAGTATGTCATACACAATTTTCTAGATAAGTAAAAAACAACAACAACAACAACAACAACCGCAAAAACCTATGTAGACTTTCCTCTCTAGGAAACTAAATTAAAATTCCAAATTTAAACAAAGATGATGAGGTGACATTACAGTTGAAATAAATTATCCTTTAAGAGATAATCATAATAAATGTATCTTCTTTTGTGTCTACTATGACATGTCAAAATGAGCTTGCAAAGTTTTAATTCTTTATTTGATATTAGACATATGGTTTTCTTTTTTTGACATTTATTTTGCTAGTGATTGATGTGTTAAACAGTTCATTAGCTGGGTCAAGGCAATAATCAACATTCTTTCTTCACCAAGACCTATTTTGGAATGAGTCAAATAAGAATTAGCTCAAAGATTTTTAACAGAGAATATTAAACATTGATCAGAATTAATTTGGCTTTCCTAATAGTTATCCATAAAATACTGTTCTCCTAATTTTATTGGTATTGGAACTTACTTTCTCATTTTCATGTGGATCAAACTTATTTTTGACAGAGGACACAGCTCAGTAATAGAATACTTTCCTGCCATATGCAAGACACTGCATTCCATCCTCAGAACTTAAAAAAAAACCAATTAATTCACTTCCCTTACCTCCTGGGGCTCAAAATATATCACCCTGTGTGTAAAAAGCCAAATATTTATATTTGCCCAATGATTGCTGATAAAAATATGTTTTTCTACAATATATTGATACTTTTCTACCCCAAAAATGAATATAAAAATTAAATAAATTATATCAGGAATGGTTGGAAATGGAAACTTTTTGTGACCCATAAGTAAACCAGTATTTAACAATCATAACAGGCGTGTCATAATTTAAGTCAAGTCAGTAACTCAAATAGCTTTCACCCCAGGTTCTTCTAACCTTTGTGGCAGGAAGCTCCCTTGAGCAGATCTAATATTGACCTTGTTGGAGGGAGACATTGATGTATTTGCTGAGGCATCTGTTGACTTTCAAAAGGCAACTTCAATCCAAGGCATTTTGTACATATATGACATGCTGTTAGCACCAACTTAGGAAGGGTTGCAAATGGATCCTGCTAAAAATCCACTGTCTTTGGAGTTACATAACTATGAAACATAGGAAAGAAAAGAAGAGGAGGAAAAACGCACTTGACCCAATATGAACTTTAAGGAGTGAGGATTGACAGAGAGTATAAAAATAGAAACATGCAGGAAATCCTTCTGAATGTGTTGTATTATTCAGGGTTGTACTGAAATGAGCTAGATTAGCTGGTCCTCCCACATTTCTGTAGCAGCATCCAGAAGTCTCGTTTTGGGTTTCAGCAACCAATCTAGATGGCAGCTTTCAGCTGGTGACTGATGATTCCCCCCCTTGTAACCATCTTCGAATGGAACAGTCTCAGTCTCTGCAGCATGAACCAATGGTAACTGTCAGACCAACCTTGCCCTGTTCATGTTCTTCATTTTCAGAATCTTGGGACTTTGTGTAAGCAAAGGATCTGTGAGGATAGGGGAAGGCAATGAGGAACTGTAGGGATGGCTCAATCAAAACTGCTTGCCGTAAAAATCACAAGAATCTGATTTGGGATCTCTAATACCAGTGTGACAGGGTGGCTGAGGGTGGCAGGATACAGGAGAGTCTCTGGAGCTCACCAGATAATCAACTAACTGATATGCTCCAGGTTCAGTGAGAGACCCTGTCTCAAAAAAACAAGTAGAGAGAGGAGTGAACAAAGGAGATACATGACATCAACCTCTGGTCTCAACATGAACATGCCCCAAGTGCATATATAACACACACACACACATACACACACATGAAGAAAGAGTGGGGATAAAAAGAAGGAGAAAAAATAAGACAATGGGTTTCTCCATCTTCTAAGGACTCAGCTTCTTTCAGTAATTATTCACTGAAAAAATTCTGCACCAGAAAATTTTCTGCAATCCTGAAGTGTTAGCATGATAATAATAGTTTCCCATAAATAGAGAGAGTATAAATGTACATCTTTGTTATTCACTAAGTGTTTGAAGTGATTTCTGATGCTGAAATACTATACCATATGAATTCCAGTAAGTTGTCAAAGGATTTCTTCGATGTATGTGTTTTGTAGAAGTTATGAAATTTCATTGCACTGTTGAGCATAGGAGGTACTTATGGGAAAGATGGATACTGCTATCTTAGCCATAGTTCTTTTTTTACATGGGTATATGTGTATATGGTATGTATGTGTGCATGTGCACATGGACACAGAGATGTGGTGAATGAACATGTATGCACATGTATGTGGAGGCCAAATGTTAATATTAAGTATCTTCCTTTATTGCTCTACACTTTTTTTTTTGGTTTTTTTGAGACAGGGTTTTTCTGCATAGCATTGGCTGTCTGTAACTTGCTCTGTAGACCAGGCTGGCCTTGAACTCAAAGATCCACTTGCCTCTGCCTCTAGAGTGCAGAAGCAAGATCTCTCATTTGAACCCAGAACTTGTCAATTCAACTAGTCTAACCTAGCCAGCTAACTCAAGGATCCCTTGTCTCCACAAGTGCTATTCTAAGCAGACCAGCATACACACCCAGCATTTACATGGGTGTTGCTGATCAAAACTCCAGTCCTTACAATCTTGCTGGAAGAATTTTATCTCCTGAGCTTCTCCTCAAGCCACTGTAGTTCTCTCCTCAGAGTAAAACAGCAGAACCCTATGAGAATAGAGCAATGTTTTGATCCCTTTAACATGAGCATATTGTCTTAATCATCTGAGAGTGTATGACTTCCAAGCTATGTCCCAAAAGGCTTTGCAGCATTCATCTTCCTCTCTTGGATTTCTTGGCATTAAGAGAAACAGGTGTTTTGTAACACAACACCAGAAACTTGAAGAAACTCCACTCAAAGTCAAGGCTATGTGGAAAGAAGTGAAGCCTTTAGTACCACCTGACACTCTCTTGCCAGCCTTGTAATTATCCTCTAAACAGCTGGTGCATAGCCCCATTGAGGCCCTGGTAAACCCTCCACATCTAGACAACACGTGTCTGCACCTGTTCTTTGCTTTCTACAGGATTTCCTATGGATGTCTTTTTTGCCTCATTGCCCCTTTTCATTCCTTCAAGTTTGTATTTGGTCACTGGGTCACCTGCATGAATGACCCTCAAGCAGCCATACCCAGCCTTCTTCAAATTCCTATCTAAATGAACCCTGTTTTGCATGGCATCAGATAACAGACAGGGACATGAGGAAATGGGCATTCTGGAGTGCTGACAGCTTAGGTGTAGAGGTGTCCACAAAGAGACATTTAGGCTTTGAATTTCCTGACTTTACAGTGTGGAGAGTGAGCACCGTTTTAGAGCAAGTGGATCTCAATGTTTGTAAATATCATCATATGGATTTGTGTAAGTTCTAGAAAGCACACATCAAAATAAGGAGTCATGTAGCAAAACTGCAAGTCTTTCAGATGTGACTTTCTTGAGAATATTGTTAATACTCTTGTGGGTATTCCTTGTGAGCCAAGGCTCAGAGATTATCAGTTAAGAAGACTGTATTGCTCTTGTCCTGTCCCCAAAGTATCAAACATCTTTAGGATATGGGGTAGAGAATTAATACAGCCTAGTGCATGGTATTGTGTAGAGTTTACCCACGTATGTAAACTACCTAAAATATAACAGGAAGAAAAATAGAGAATGACATGAATCAAGTTGATTGCTTACATTAATACTATTTACACAGATAATAATAGATTGTATGAACAGAAGATTGAACATGCATATGTATTTGTAAGTGTTTTTGTTTAAGGTTGTGTATTGACTACTTATAAAATACAATGTAGAATTATTTTCAATGGTGTGTAGTCAGAGATTGCCATGCTGCCTCATGAAATTATCACCAAGATCTTAAGAACAGAATGTGAGTATCGTATACATGAAGAAATTAAAGCTTAAGGAATTACCTGTACTAGGCCCAGACATGCCACAACCAATAGCATCAGAGTGCAGGCTAGAAACAAGCATGCCTTCACATACTCCCCACTGTGTTGAAGAGAAATGGATTGTGCAGCATCCAGTGACAATGATGCTCATTAGTTATTTCATAGCTCTGTGTTGTAATTGTGTCCAAGGTATAATAGGCATCTAAAGAATGCTTGTTAAGGGACTGGCCACAGCAAAATGCTTGCCACAGATGTGTGAGAAATTTAGTTTAGATCCCCAGATTCCCTGTTAAAAGTCAGAAATGGTGGTGTGTGATTGCAGTCCCAGAAAGATGGAGACAGGTGGATCCCTGGGACTCAGTAGCCAGCCAGCCAGGCCTAATGAATGAGTCCAAGTCCTAGTAAAAGACCCTGGCTCAAAAAATAAGGCAGCCTGCTCCTGAATAGCAACAATTGAGGTTGAACTCTGGCCTCTACATGTACATAAACCTACAAATACATGCACATACATGAACACACACAACTGTATATGAACAACTACACACACACACATGCACTCACGCATGCACACACACACAGAGATTATATGCATACACTGCTATTCAAATACAGTCTGTTGGCTTGCCACAGCAATCTCCCATGCATTCTGGGGTGGAAGAAATGGGATGCTGTCAAAGGAAAATGTCATGCTGCTTTCTTTCTCATGCCACCCTTGCTGGATTCCAGCATGGTGTCAGAATTGCCTTGGGTGCTTTCGGAGCCTGCCTTCCACAGATGTGTTAGAAGTAACTTTTAGAAAAGTCAAGAGCTGTAAATGACACTTCCACTTGGCACATCTCCTTGTCTCTATAAATTCAAGCTCTCAAAGTGAGACTAGCCAATTTCACTAAAATCGTATACAGTTGTCTTTCTTTATTGCCTACATGTCTGAAGCTTTCAGTCAGGGGACTTTTCTAAGAGCTGACAGTTGGATGGTGGTGGAGGAAACATAGGGTCTTAGAGACAAAGACACAGGTATGTGCACCTGTTCATATTCTGAATTCTTAGAGTATTTTTCTTCCAGCTCTTCACATTCCAGCTTTGTCCATGGCCATTCCACACACCATTGTTTATCAGACTTCCATGTGTTTTTCTTCCCAGTACCTATTACTGTATGATCACCTGTTGCTGCATGTGTTTGCCGGGTAGTGTCTATCTTCCACACCAGGTTTTCAGCCATACAGCCATAGGGACACATGCATTATCTTGCCCATAGAGTTCTAGCTCCTACCATCATACCTAATGCCTAATAAATATTTGATGGATCAATGAGTATTTGATTTAGTTTGAGTCTCTGGTTTTATTGACTAGTTGTCTTACAATATCCTATAATAAACCAAGCATGTGTTGCTCTATATTGGCCCATTCTCTCTCGTTAAGGAAGGAGTAGCAGAATTAGATTCTAGGAGCTCTAGCATCCTGACCATGGAAAGAGCTTCCTGACCACTTCCATCCTGATTTAATGTTTAAAAAGTTGGAGCCACTGATCTAAACGTGAACGACTGCCCAGATTGAAATAGCAGTAGTAACTTAAGATGATCAGTTCATAGACTACTTTATATATTACCAGTACAGGAAGAAACAAACTCTCAAACAGTGACGTTTTACAAATGAAAAGGCAGTTTAAAAGTTACAGATAAGTTAATGAATGCAAATAACCGGAGAGACAGTTGTGGTTTAAGACAAATATAAGGTCTGAATCCACTGTCCTTGATGTTTGAAAATGTGATATATATATATTCTCAATTCATGTCTCATATCTTCTTATAACACTGAAAGACTTTCAGTGTATTCTCATGTTGGGAGCAGGACCAGGAACAAATAATAATGTATCTGTGAAGCAATTAGGAGCAGCTGGTGAGAAGACATGTGTTTGGTGGAATGTAGGTTTCAAAGGGGATGGAAGAAAAGTAGACAGAGACAGACACAGGACTCAGCAATTTACAAGTCAGGCAAGTGAGTCCAGATGATAAAACTGAAAATGAGTGGTCAGATGAGAAAACTGAACTTTTAGAAGCAATAATGCTTCATGGAGTACGTCCAGCTTATGAAGCGTTGTAGCAAGTAGTTTCTTTGGGTGGGGCTGATAGACAAGATGCCCAGCCCCAGGCTTTCTTTCAAATTTATACCAGATTGTATGTCTTTTTGTTGATTTGTTGTTATTTATTTTTTACATTTTATTTAGAGTGTGTGTGTGTGTGTGTGTGTGTGTGTGTGAGAGAGAGAGAGAGAGAGAGAGAGAGAGAGAGAGAGAGAGAGAGAGAGAGAACGCGCGCGCACACGCTCATGTGCACGCAGGCAGAAGACAGCTTGCAGGATTCAGTTTTCTCCTTCCATCATGTGGGCCCTAGGGATAGAACTCTGGTCACCAGGCCTATCAGCAAACACCTTTACCCACTGAGCCATCTTGCCTATACATATAAATGTGCATGAGCATTATCCACTTCCATATCTCCCCACCCTCTTTTGCCCTTTCCTCACTCTCATTAGTCGACATTTCTCCACTAGACAGTGTTGTAGCCAGGAGTTCTCCTGTGTCCTGTGGCCGCTCAGTCCCAAATAAACACACAGAGGCTTATATTCATTACAAACTGTATGGTTTATGGCTCAGGCTTATTATTAACTAGCTTTCATCTTAAATTAACCCATTTCTATTAATCTATGTATTGCCACATGTCTTGTAGCTTTACCTGTGTCCCATTACATCTTTTTCCCCTAGTGGCTCTAAGTGTCTCTCTGGACACCACCTTCTTCTCCCTGTATCTCTCTTGGATTTCCCACCTGGCTATAACCTGTCTTATCAGCAGCTTCTTTATCAACCAATGGTAGCAACACATATTCACAGCATACAGAAAGACCATCCAAAAGCACAATGTCACTTCTACTTTCATATCATATATACCTATCTGATTTTATGTCTGTGTACAAGAACCAGGGACCACAAATCAAAGGAAACATTTGTCTTGCTGAGATAGCTTTGTTTGCTTATTGGTTATCTCCAGTTGCATCCATTTCCTATAAATGTCACAAGTTCATTTCTCTTTATGGATGAAAAACATCAATTCTTTATATATAGCACATTTTCTGGTCTATTATTCTGTTGTTGGACACCTTAGGTTGGTTCTATAACTTAGCTGTTTTGAATAGAAATAAGATAAACACTGTCTTAAATCCACCCAAACTACTGAACCTGTGTCTCACCTGTTATCTCTTTGAAAACCCAGTATGCCCATCTTTGTGTTCACTCTAGATTCCTAGAGATTTAAGGACTACATTTTCTATATTATACATGCATACTAAGTTCTCATATTATCTTCCTCCTTCTCTCTTTCTCCCCTTTTAGAAACAAGCCTTCTGTGGTTTTCAAAATAAATACCAATTTTACTGACAACTTCTATATTTATCTCCTCCACAAGACAGATCCCTGCCATTGTGCATTCCTGCAATCTGGCATTTGATATAAGGAGGCCACCCTCCCTTTTACAGAACTTGAACCCCCACACTGTAAAAATTGCTCTGCCTCTCCTAAGACTGGGAGACTTTGAACATATTGATAGAGTATTCAGTGAGTTGTGGCCAAGTCCATTCTCAAGCCTCATGAAGTACGCACTAAAACTAGATGAATATGTTTAAGAAAATTGTTATTGTAAAGGTTTTTCCCTGAGGCCTTTGGGTAGTGAGTCAGAGACAAGAACACTGCCCACAACATTGTGCCCATCCCAGTGCTTCTGTAACTTGACTGTTTGGTTCCATCATCCAAGGACTTTTTTCCTGATTTTTTTTATCATTTGATAACTTCATACATGTAAACAATATATTTTGATCCTATCTACCCATACCCCTCCCTTTAGTGATATTGTAGAAGCCCTTGAGACTCAGGACAGGCCAATTTCAGCTGAGTCCCTGGGCTTGGACTTAATGGGTCTTAAAGCCTCTCAGGAGACTCCATTGGCAGACAGGTTGGGAACCCTCACCTGAACTTACTTGGAGTTTTATCTGGGTTTAAAGTAGATTGAAAAGAGACATTGTCTTTTTTCCAACATAGGAAGAAGTTGAAATTGAGTTAAGTAGTCAAACTTCCTCATAACCAGTATGCTAAAACAGATCCTGTCCCAACCGAGAATCTTCCTCCATCCCAGCCTGTCCTTTCTATGTTCAAATAGTCCCTAAGGAAGAGCTGCTGATCTAAGTTACCCTGTAATTAACTGATTCACATCTCCTCCTAATAGGGTTCTTTTGTCCAGTCCTGTACAGCTGAATCTTGCTTCTAAACCTACAAAATATGGTTAAGGTACCACACGCAAATCACTGGGTTTTAATTTTAATATAAACAATAACTTTTCTTTATTTAAGTGCTTTAACTAGGCATAATGGTATACCTGCCCACTAGATGTAACCGCATTGAATATGAGGGCTGGCCTGGTATGAGTACTTTCTAGAGGCCCCTAGTTAATGTGTTGTCCCCTCTACCTTCAGTCAATAAAAGCTTTTCAATACCATGAATGGGCCTTTGATGCTGTTAAGTGCAAGTGTGTGCTCTTCATGTCATGACTGTGTTGGATAAGACTAATTGTTGAACCAGGGACTGAACACCATTATTTATCAGACTTCCTTTTCTTTGTTACATTTTCTTTGCCACCAACTGTAAACCAAGTCTGCCCATCCACTGTGACAACCACAGTGGTGAAAATAATTTCCACTAGCTTACTTTGACATCTACAAACCATAGTGAGTCTTTTATGAATGCAAGTTCATTTCACGCTAGCAACCTACAGAAGAGTTAGTGTATTTATCCTGGTTTCTCAGGTGAAAAAAAAAACAGTCACTTGGATAAAGTTTGCTCACCAAGATAACATAGTTAATAAATGACAAAACTAGAAGATCTAAACCTAGAATGTTGAATTTTCAAAACCTAAGCTGTTGAACAAGAGTTGTGGAGACCAGATTTCTTTTTTTTTTTTAAAGGAATGCTTTAAATATAAATCTAGGACCAACCTTTATTTGTATCTTCCCATTTTTCCACTCACTGTATCTTCACCAGCCTTTTCCTTAACCACCACTGGCACACAGATTGCTGACAATCTAAGACAATTGGGTGTCTTGCCACGTGTTACTCTTGAAGTCTAGGGTGTTTGCTCTCTACTTTAAGATGAACTGTCAGCTACAATTTTTAGACTCTGTTCAAATGTCGAACAATTCTCTGGGAAGCTTGGACTAAGTTCCTGTGTCTGTTAATTTGTCTGTCCTCTGTGTTTTTAAAGTCCTTGGTCAATACTCCATTACAGATCCATCACTTAGTAGCTAGCAACTACTGGGGCTTTAATTAACCTCGCTTAGCCTCAGTTTTCCCATCTACACAAAGCATGACAGTCAACGAACCCATCTTGAAAGCTTTTGTGTATGAAAGAATATAATTCATTTGTAGTGATTTGAATGACAATGGTTCCATAGGCTTATATGTGTGAATATTTGGTACTCAGTTTGTGGAACTGTTTGAGAAGGATTAGGAGGTATTGGAGGAGGTGTGTTACTGGGCAGGGGGGTTTTGAGGTTTTAAAAACCTATACCATTCCCAGTTAGCTCTCCTTGCCTCCTGATACTGTCTTAAGATACAAACTCTCAGCTACTGCTCCAGAACTATGCTTGCCTATCTGCTACAATGCTCCCTGCCATGATGGTCATGGACTCTAATCCTCTGGAATTATGAGCCCCAAATTAAGAACTTACTCTTATAAATTGCATTGGCCATGGTCATTATCATAGCAATAGAAAAATAACTAAGACAGAATACAAGGTGGTATTGTGTTCCCCAAGAAATATTGTATACCCTAATAAACTTATCTGGGGTCAGAGACAGAACAGCCACTAGATACAAAGGCTAGAAAATGGTGGCACTCACACCTTTAATCCTATCATTCTAGAGGTAGAAATCCCTCTGGATCTCTGTGAGTTCAAAGCCACATTGAAATAGCCAGGCATGGTGACACACGCCTTTAATCCCAAGAAGTGAGCCTTTAATTCCAGGGAGTGAAGGCAGATAGCAGAAAGGTATATAAGGCGTGAAGACCAGGAACTAGAAGCATTTGGCCTGGTTAAGCATTTGGCTGGTTAAGCTTTCAGGCTTTGGAGCAACACAGTTCAGCTGAGATTCATTCTGGATGAGGACACAGAAGCTTCCAGTCTGAGGAAACAGGACCAGCTGAGGAATTGGCAAGGTGAGGAAGCTGTGGCTTGTTCTGCATCTGATTTTCCAGCACTCACCTCAATAACTGGCCTCAGGTTTGATTTTATTAATAAGAACTTTTAAGATTCATGCTACAACTGAACTTCATATTACAGTGTAAAAATTTGAAAAATGTTAACTATGCCATTCTATTTCATCTTACTGTACTAATGCTTGTGTCATTGTAGGTTCACTTCTGAGGACTGTGAACTTCCCAGCTCTGGGTTCTTGGCCAGATTTACAATACCAGACATGTGTTCTTCCTCCTATGGAGCAGACCTTAAATTCAAACAGAATGTGGCTCATTATTCTCAAAACATTTGGGCCATTATTGCCTTCACAGCATATCTTGCCATGCATGTTATTATTGTAGTTTGCAGGGTTGCTGACTTTTCTCCCTGAGCAGCCTGCCTAGCACCTTCTGGTACTATGAAAGCTAGCCAGCAGAGAAGAAGCTTCCTAGCCATGTTCTCAAACTTTTAAAAATATTTTCTCCAGCTATAAGATTGCTTTGTAGGAGGGTGGGCATGATGATCTGTAATTTGTATTTCTAGGTTTTGCCAAGTGCTTAGCCCAGAATGGAAGCCTGTGAGCTCATGCATGTTGCTCAACTCCTCCATCCCAAAAGAGAAGCCTGAAATGGAGCTTAAAAGAAAAGTATAAAAGTGATTGATGTAGAGGTTCTTTAATAAATGTCATCCTCTGTTGTTATTTACTTTTAGAAATGCAATGGCTCCGTTTAGGACACAGGCAGACATTTTAGCATGACTGGTTTCTTTCTCTTACACTGAGACTATGGTAAGTCACTATTGCCCACGCTGCTGGCTAATTGACCACAGATAGCCCTCTGTGTAATGGGCCCTGATTCCTGCAGCTCTGTAAAAGCCAGGAGAAACCTGTAAATCACCTGCTGTGCTTCAACAAGGATGAACACTTCCCTGAGTGGATTCCGTTCACCCTGACTTTTGGCTGACCATCTGTTTGAAGGATTGGGACATGACAATTGCAGGATAAATGAGGTCCCTTCCTATAGATATCAGTGATCTAATGACAGCAAATGCCAAAGCATGACTGACAGTGTGCCTACTAACCTTCATTACAAAGAGAACCCACATATCCTAGTGCAGCAGAGGTGAAGGAGAAAAATAAAAGAGCATTAATTTAATTTGAGATAGAGGCAAATTCAAATACTTTTTTCTGGAAGAATCCAACTTGGCTATTCCTTCCCTGATTCAGGGGAAAAAAATCTATACTTGTTCCACCCCCTCATCACCTCCCATTCACTTCTGAACTCGATGATGTCTTTTTCTAGTATCTGATGGAAGGGTTTGGCAAAGGCTGCCTTTCAAGAAAAAAATCCTTACTGGGAAATGTATATAAGTCTTGCTTTGCCTGAAAAGGCAATTCACCACACTTCAGCATGCCCTGTGATGAATGGTTTCCAGTGACCTAAAAATTCAGAAAAGGGGAAATATGAAATTCTAGGTCTTTTATTGTAGGTGATGTAACTCATGTGTTTCGTATGTCAATAATTACCTGTGACTTTGCTTGGGTAATTATATCTTTTTATATCTCTAGCCATTCATCATTCATCACTAGAATGCACCTGTCTGCAGATGTTGACATACAAAGGGTCAAAACTGACTTCAACACTTCACTTCAACCTTTTCTTTAAAGGACCTTAGCTTATTTTCAAAAATTTAATTATGTATATATCGGGAAGGGGTAGGAGATTTTTTAAAGAAGATTTTTAGGAGAATTTTCTATAAATTAGCAGGCAGGTAGAAAAAAAGTGGAAGGGAATTTACAACATGCAGAATAATCAACTAGTTGTATAGAGTAAAATAGGCCTTGTGTTTCTTGATTTTAGAACCTAACATAAAATGCACCAGTTAAAGCCATGTAATTTTGCTTGGGGGGATGTAAACCAAAGGATGGAGAATTTGGAGATAAAACTCTTTCAATAGCTTGTGGTAATTTCATTTTCATACATTGAGTAAGACGAGCCTGACAGAAAAGGGTTCAATCTGTATGATGTTGTTTTCATGGCATTCTGGAAAAATGTGCAAGTACAGAAATCATTTGTTGGGGCTATGGTAGTGGTAGAGAGTTGACAGGAAAGAACATGGGTAACGTTCTAGGGATGTGGGGTTGTCTTATATTTTGACTTTATATTTTATACCTCTGTGTTTGTTAATAAGATTGCATCAAACCTCATACCAAAAAGACTGTTTCCATGCATTATTCCTAAAGGAGCATACTGAGTTTAATTATTTGACCAATATTACCAATATAGGGAAGAGCCTCAGTTTACACACAGGTGACTTGGCCTTTACCACTGACAGACTGAGAAACATTTACCTGAAAGGAAATTTGTTCTGGTGGATGATTTAATTGCACTCCCAAGTTCCAGACACTCCCAGTCTAATACCTCACATGCTAAATGTGTTGAACTGACTTCTCCAGTTATATATGTAGTTCTTTTTTGGATTATTATTTGTTTTATTTTAAAACAAAGAGTCGTGTATATTCTAGCCTTGATCTACTCAGTGACTACATGACTATGAACCCCAGTTTCTGTGAAATACAGATAATCCTAAAAATACTAAAATATTGTGAGAATAAGAGCCATGTACATATAAAGGATTCACCCAAGTTCTGGGCATGGGCAGGCATGTGAGCAGCATTAACTGTAACCATGTTCTTGCTTAGCAGAAGGAATGGGAACAGAGTGAAGGGGTGGAGGAGTGGGGGAGAGGCAGAAGAAAGAGAAAGAAGGAAGGGAAAAGCAGAAGCATGTGGTTAGAATAATGAGCTTTTAGCCAAGCCTTTCAGGGAGGTTTCCCAAGCATCTTTTCCTTTAATTTACATAGTTCCTATCCTCCATGCAATTAATGAATATGATACGTCTCAGTCTGAAAGTGACTTTTAATCCTTTCCTCTATCCCAAGACAAATGCTCCGGAAGCCACTTCCTCTGTTCTCTTTGCTGGCCCTTTGCTCAAACTTCTGACCTCTTTTCTGCATTAGCTAAACTCCTCCTCACCCCTTAACAACAGGGCTTGACCACTGCTGTACCACCTCAACAGCGCTGATGCATGAAAGAGAGCCCTTTGTCCTCTGCCTGCCAAATGGATGTTTCAACCCAATTAGATAATGTTGGAGCTGGATGTAAAATTCAAATAGACTACAGAGATGCTCTATTTTGTAAGTTATATCTGAAAAAGCCCACTGATTTTTCTCTAGTTAATTTAACTGTCCTTATTTCAACTCCATAGGATATAGTCATTGGAACACCAGTCCAGAGAAAACAGCACACATAGAAGTTCATTTTCAGTATGGTTGATCTTTTAAAGTTTAATAGTCAATAAATATAAGCATGAGGTGACAGCTGTGTCATTACAAATGTAAACACACCCATAACCTTACTCAGAGGCAATTTTAAACAATCTTGGAAACACCTCCTACTTTCATTATGCCTGGATTATTCTCATGCAACTTACCTTTCACTTTCATTTATTGTTTCCTATCTAGGCACCAGGGCCATCCAAGCAAGGTACTAAAATACTTAGTTCAAAAGCCAGCAGGATGGCTCAGTGGGTAAAGTTGATTGCTGCCAAGCCTGATGACTCCAGTTCGATCTCCATAATCCACATGGTGGAAGGAAAGAACTGCAATAATCGCTTCTCAGCCTTTTGGCTAAGATAAAATGTAGCAATAATTATCCCTAATGAAACATGCTCTTAAAATTATAATAAAGAGAGAGAAAATATAACTTTCATATAATTTTCTATATAAGAAAAACCAGCTCCAACTAGCATTTTATGTGTCATGAATTACCATTTTCCCTGGCTTCCTAAGTCCTCGATATGTTTGAACTGGTGATCTATCAAGTGTGAGACTCTGGGCACAGGTAATCCCGAGAGGAAGAGCCAACCCCTCCCAAACAAGGAGTATGTTCCATTCCCCCAATGATCCTAGTCACACAGTCAAGGTCACTTTTGGTGTTTTCTTTGTGACATGGTGCTTTTGATTGTATAGACTTCTATCAGTTTGCTGTGATGGTGTGATAAGAATAAGGGAAGAATCCGTTTCCTCATGCATAGTGCCAGTGGGTGGGCTAGAATTTCCTCAAATGAACATCTGAAGTTCTGGATGAGTGCTAAGTGAGATGCCCTCTACAAGGTTGACCTTCTGTGTCTCTGGTCATGGTGCTTCTCTGGTCAAATATCCTTGCCCGCTTTCAGGAGGAACTTCAATGTCCTTTTAGTATGTTGAAATTTTGTTGATGTGTTTGTTCATGTGTATGCTGGTGCACATGTTCATGTGTGTGGGCACACAGGTGTACATGAGTGTGGACACTAACAGTCTACTGTGAGTGTCATTATCGAGCCCCAGGGATCTACCTGTCTCCACCTACAGAGCTCTGCAATTGGAAGTGAGTACCTGCATGCCCAGCCTTTTATGTGGGTAACTTGGGGCCTCATGTTTACAAGGCAAGTGTTTTACTGGTTGCAGTATCACTACCAGGCCATCACGTTGGCATTTTTATCTTGATAAAATACAGGGTGGTATGTTAGCTGCCCTCCTTGCCGGTGTGACTGAACACATGACAGAAGTGACTTAAGGGAGGAAGGATTTATTTTGGCTCATGGTTTAGAGGGCACAGCCTGCCCTAGCAGAGAAGGCATAAGGGAAGGACTCAGGATAAAACCAACTCCTATTCAGAACAGTGGGAGCTTGTAGCTTGCTTGCTGACATTTCAACCAATCAGAGAACAAAGACAACTCCAAACAAAAACAGCCACAGTATAACCCTCAAGGGTCCAACCCAGGATCCTCCTCCTGCCAACTTCTCTAGTTGCACCACAAGCTGAGGACTGAATGTCACAGACTCGTGAGCTTGTGGGGAACTTACCATATTAGAGCCATAATGTGAAGTTTGGAGGGTAAGTGTCCCGTACAGACCCAGGTGCTGAAGACTTATCCTGAAGCCTCACACTACTGTGGGATGCTAGAGCCTTTCAGAAGCAGGACCCAGAGGAAGTGGAGTCACTGAGGGCACACCCTTGAATAGGACAGCAAGACCTCAGTCTCTTTCTCTTTCTCTTTTTCACTTGACCACACAAGCAGATTTTCTCTGCCATAGCATATTTTTCTCTTCTTGCACCTGATAGGCCCAAAAGCAACAAGAAAAAAACAATTATTGGTTGACACCACAAAACTGTGAGCCAGGATAAACCTCATTTTTCTCCATCACTTCTTTATCTCAGGCATTTGTTACAATCAGAGAAACCTGAATGACATGGAAAATGTTGGCATAATTCAACCTTTGCTTGAAGGAAGTAAGCTTCATAATGTGTTAATTGCTTATGCTGAGTGGGAAGCTGTAAGGTGAACTGCGTCTATTTTAAGTAAAGTAGGTGGTTTAAATGACTACATTTCAAATAAAATTTCACTTCAGTAGTTCTCTAAATCTTTCTCTAAATGTTTCCATTATGGTTGGTAAAATAGACTAATAAACAGCTCTCCCTAAGTCTGATCATGCTCTGAGAAGAAATGAGAGGCCATCCTGAGGGTCTTGGATGTTACTATTTATTTTAGAAGTTTATATGCATTATCTTTTTTTTAAGTGTGCATTTGAGCACCATCAGATTTCCATTCTCTCAGAGAAACCAAGAAACTCATAACAGCTTATCTACAGGCACCATTTTCCCACTAATCTACCACCCAAAGACTGCATTAATAGTTTATATTCTGTGCTTTTATACACATCATGTCAACATAGCCTCCATGTTTATTATAGTATTAAGCCATCCTATAGGTCGAGCAGTTTAGATTACACAGTGATAACTCTCTCCCTTTTGTTGTTAAAGCCCCCCACATTCCAGTGGAAGATCACACATTCAAGAATATTTGGGCAGCACAAATTGGTCTTGTAGGGCTTTGAAAATAAAACAAAAAGAACACAAAGTTGTGTGGATAGTGGTAGAGACTGGATCTGGGAAAAGTAGGCAAAGGGATAGTGAATATGATCAAGACTCTCAAAAATTAACAAAAAATTTTAACAACAGCTTCAGGTTATTGTTTACCCAGAAAATTACCTGTGAAAAGAAGCTTAGAGTGAAAGTGAGAACAAGTTTAGTTTGTTGTAAGGAAATGTCTAGACTACAGAATTCTGTATGTATACTGTGCCGGTGAGATGACTCAGTAGGTAAAGGTGCTTGCCAACAAGGCTGATGACTTTAGGCTCCACATGGGAAGGAGAGAACCTGATTCCTACAGGTTGTCCTATTAGCATGCTATGGGTGTATGTATGCTTTCTCTCTCTCTCTCTCTCTCTCTCTCTCTCTCTCTCTCTCTCTCTCTCTCTCTCTCTCTCTCTCTCCTCTCTCTCTTTCTCTTTCTCTCTCCCTCAACCTTCTCCCCTCTCTCTCTCCTTCGCTCCCCTTCTCCTTCCCTCTCCCTCCCTCTCCTTCTTCCTCTGTCTTTCTCTCCCTCTCCAACTGTCTATCTATCTCTGTCTATCTATCATATATATATGCAGAGTTTCTCACTAGCCTGGAATTTACTGAGCAGGCTGTTCAGTGAGCCCCAGAAATCTTGCCTTATCTGCTTCCCACTGTTGCGATTACAATTGCACACTGCCACACCTGGATTTTAACATAGACTCTTGATCTAACTGAGGTCTCCATGCTTTTAAGGCAAGTACTGCCTATGCCACCTCCTGAACTCCCACATAGACGAAATACTATATGATATAAAATGGTATGATATTAATTATAGTAATGATTTATGTAACAAATAGTGTATCAAAATATTTATAGCTCCTGGGTCAGAATTTCGAATGAAGTGGGTTTTTGTCAAATGACTGCAATTTTACCAGTTATCTAGAGAAAGCCCAAAGCTAGAAGTTGTAGTCTACTTAGAGAAGACACAAGGTAGAAGTTAGGAATGGGGCACAGGAGAGGTCTGTACATTGGACAATTAAATCCAGTCACCTGTAGTAGGCAAAGCAGATGCATTAACAGTAGCAACAGAAAGGGAGAGAGTGGGATGGAGCCAGAGCCAAGGGAGCAGAGCTGGCGATCATACAGCACAAAGCACACACTGTTGTTCCCTGCACACTCGTTTTAGAAGCTCTGAGAACAACCCTGTTCTAGAAGTGATGGAAGTTGGCTTTGGCAATGAAGTCAGTTATTCAAGACCCTAAAATAAAACTATGCTGGAAATTTTGTTCAGGGTCAGAATTTTCCCTCTGAAACCCACATTTCCTTTACTCCAGTTTATTATTGGATAGGGAGCCATTTTGTCATCTTCCCTGTTATCTGTGCTTAATTCACTTCTGTGAGGGAAGATGAATCTTTGACATCTAGTTTTCAGTTTCTCTCATTTTGCTGAGAGCACAAAGCCAGTGCTCTGATTATAAACTTTTTGATGCCTTTTAATTGGAAAGACACCTCTGCACAGAAGACCGAATCCACGGTTGTGTAACACACCCATTTTGTGCATTCTCACTTCCAGCTTTCTTTTTCTCTCATCTAGGCATCCTTGTTATGGTCCTCTTTGCCCTTAGGTAAAGTCATATGGATGGAAACTCTTTCAACCCTCTTGAGAATTTGGGGATTGGGGAAATTCCCTGATGGTACCAAATGATGTCTGCATGGATAGTTTAGACTAGCAAGGCAGACTATATTTCATAAAGGCTCAGTTCCCTCATGGAAGTATAAATGAAGCCAGAGTCTTTATGTGAATAAACATCTGTGTCCATGTCCCAACAAAACTTCATAGAGCCTGTTATTTGAAATAAAACAACTTATGAAATTCTTTTTTTTTTTCTGAGCTGAGAATTGAACCCAGGACCTTATGCTTACTAGTCAAGCACTCTACCACTGAGCTAAATTCACAGCCTAAACTTATGCAATTCTTATGACTTGTTTAAAGATGTAAAATCATTCTTAATTCACAGGCTGTACAGAAGCAGGCAGTGAGCTTCATGCTCCCCTGCTCTGGACCACACAGCACCGAGCTGCCTTTCTCAAGGGTGAATCATTGGAGACTCCAAGCCAGCTGTTTCCCTACATTCCAGAATAATTGCTGCTAGCTCCCAATTTCCCAGCTCTTGATTACCTATAGAAGTCCTATACACTGTGATAATTTCAATTTCCTTGCATTTCGGCAGTCCTTCCCCTGGGCATTCCAGGATGAGGAAAGGTGTCTCAGTCAATTACCAAGCTAGTGTCTAATCTAGAACAAGAGTATTGTTTTCTCTTGGTAAAATTTCATTATTTAAACATGTCAGTCTTTGAAGAGATTTTCTAATTAAACAAATTTAAACAACTAACATGGAATTGTTAAATAACATATTTGAATTTCATTCAAATAATTTTTCAAATACTTCATTCTATTTTTTACTTCTTGGGAATGTGTTCAAACAAGAAGATAACATTGGCCAGCAAATTACAAGATAGACAAATGTGTAAATTCAGATCCTGACAATTACACGCTAGTGCCTGTGGTTGTGGATACCACACATTCTTTTTATTCACTCAGCAAATATTTGCACATGCTGGGCACTATCCTGAAGTGAGAGATTTTTTTACATCTATGTTGAGAAACAGCAAGAACTAGAACATTTTCAAGAGCCACGGGGGCAAACAAGAGTCATTTATTCTATCGTATGTGATATTCTTAACATCTGTCACTTGTGCTACCTGACCATGGAATACAAGCAAGTTTAGGGTGAAATGTGCTTTGCATGCTCTAAATGGTGTGGAATCCAACCCATGGGATTTGTAAAACAAGATGGTGAGCTACACTGAAGTTTTGTTATCAAGACTAAATGAAATATCATATATAGGAATTAGCATAATTCTCAGGACATACCAAATCCTTATCAGAGGATAGGTTTGCTTTTTGTTCAATTTGCTTCTTACTGATAAATTTATGTCTTCCCAGAAACATTGTAGCAATTTTCTACTACAACATTTCTTAATCATATTGAACTAAATTTATTTCTTAGTCATACTTTACACTGACTAAATAAGCAGTATGTTCTCATGGCTATACTTCACACTGTGAGCAAAACAGAGGTATGTAAATGAAGGTCCTTCCTGTGACTTTTTTTTGGTCAAACATCTATTACTACTATTATGATGCAGCTTGAAAAGACATCCTTGTGAAAATGATATTACTGATGCCTGTTGACTGACTTTGTAATTGTTTTTTGTGTCCATTTAGATATGACTGGTGATGGCATTTACTTCAGTTCTGAGTTGCTCAGTGGACTGTGGATTGAGTGAACCATATCCTTTTCCATCATGATACACAACAGAAAGTCTCTCCACTTGTAGGTATTTTTTATTCAGCTTTATTTATGTGATCATGTAATTGAGATCTGTTTTTAAAGTATAAATTTATAATGAAAATTGTCCACCGCATTGATAGTATGAAATGTGATTGTAATTAGTCTCTCAGTTTCAATTCATTGTAAGATGAAGGCATACCCTAAAATACACCTGAATTAAATATGAATAAATCAGTAGGGTGCTGTGATAGCTGCTCTTGGTTGTCAACCTGACACATCTGGGGAGATGAAAAGCTCAATTGAGGAACTGCCTCCATCACATTGGCCTATGGGCATATCTGTGGGGTATTTTTATGATTAATATGATGTCAGAGGGTCCCGGCCACTGTGGGTGGTACCATTCCTAGGCAGGCAGACTTAGGCTGTATAAAAAAGCTAGCAATCCAGTGGGAAGCATTCCTCCATGGTCTCTGCTTCAGTTCCTGCCTCCAGATTCCTGCCTTGAGTTCTTTCTTTGGATTTCCTAGATGATAGACTATAACTTACAAACCAGGTAAACCCGTTCCTTTCTCAGACTGTTGTTAGTCAACTTTTGTCATAGCAACAGAGCCTCATACTAGGAAATTTAGCTCTGTTAAGTGAATATAAAAAGCCATTGGAAAATTTCAGTATCTTCTGGTTCTCTATTACTGTATAACTACAACTGAAATAAGTCTGCCTTTTAGCTAGTTTAATACTTTGAAGCAGTTTAATTTTATTCCAACAAGACATTCATGTGCTTCTACTTACCAACATCCTATTGATAACTGGTGGATTGTATCTACGGTGTTATAAGAAGGAAATTGTACTCTGAGGACTATACTTGTAGTTTTGGCTTCATTTATCACCCAATTAGTCTGCTATTCTCCAAGCTTTGGATTTCTCTGAAAAATGAAAGAATCATAAAATAATAATTTCTCCTTCACCTAAATTCCTAAGACTACTCTCACAGTCAAATGAAGGAATGAATATGAAATTCTGATTTAGCTGTAAGACTCAAGTTTTATGGACAGGAGATGTTGCTTAGATAGTGGAGTGCTTACCTACCATAAACAAGGCCATGGGTACCATTCCCAGCACTACCTAGACTGGCATCATAGGGCATGCCTGAAAACCCAGCACTATGGAGGTGGAGGCAGAAGAACCATGTATTCAAAGTCATCCTAGGCTGTGTAGTGAGTTCAGGACCAACTGAGACTACATGAGATCCTATCTCAAAAAAAGAAAAAAAAAGAAAGAAAGAAAAGGAAAGGAAACAAGGAAACAAAACAACAAAATGAGTTTTATCTGCTGCTAATTTACAAGTGGGGAGAGGGAAAGAGTTGTAACCACCATGTTTTAAAGTATTTAAAATAATAGAGCTTCATATTTTGTATACTACCCACCTAAAAGATACATTATTAAAGGAACAATTTGTGGTCCATATTCATTTCATGCATATGAAAAAATACATAAAAATATGAGTTTTTCAATGTCAAGAAAATACCAGAGAAAAACACTGAAAAGAGCAAAGATTTAGTTTTTTCAATTTTTTTGAGATTATGATATAATTATATCATTTTCCCTTCCCTTTCTTCCCTCCAAACCCTCTCTTGTACTCCTTGCTCTCTTTCAAACTCATGGCCTCTTTTTCTTTAATTTTTGTTATGTACATGTATTGCGTGTGTATTCCTAAATATATAAATACTACCTTCTCTGTTTGTATAATGTTACTCATATGTATACGTTTTCAGAAATGGCCACTTGTCCGAAAATCTGCTGTATGTTTTTGAGGGAGTGGCCAAGCAAAGCTGCTCGCCTTGTGACTGAGAAAGCATTTACCCTCTCTGACCTTTAGTGTTCCTGTGTGTGTAATGGAACTAGTAATAAGACACTTTAACTTATCACACAGTGTGGATTGTAGAAGTTAATAAAAATAGGCAAGTAGCTCACTGGTCCCGTTAGAGAGTGCTTAGTGCTCAGTGCTTGGGGAATATGGAATCACCATCAGGGGAGCAGTCCCTAAGATCAGAAAGCTCCAAAGTCCTGTCCATTGACCGTAGAACCTAGAATGGTCATTGAATTTTTTGACATCTCCATTTCTGAGAAATAAAATGGAGATAATTGCATTCTACTCCATGATGCTTTTGTTAAGATGTCTTAAGCAAGCCTCTGAGGAATACTCACAGCTACAGCCTTAACTAGAAATTTTAAAGATATAATAAAAAAAATTATAACATAGTATGATTTTCAAGTAGAAATCAGATCTCTTGACTTTGAAAGTGTTCTTGCTATAAACTATATTTAGGAGATTTTAAGAAAGCTGTAACTGATTACATGATTTCTTTTCTTAGATATGTAAATCTTGAATTTTATTATTTATATAAGTATGGGGACACATGTACCATAGTGTTCCTATAGTGGAGTCCATTTTCTCCTTCTACCATGTGTGCCCCACAGATCAAGGTCAAGTCTTTAGTCTTGTTGGTATGAACCTTTTCCTGCTGCACCATCTCATCATCTTGCATATTGAGTTTTTGTTTTTTTCTTTTTAAGATAGCAAGTAATACAAATCAAGTTACAAATTGCAAACATACCTTGAATATACCATCCCATATAAAAATAAAATTAAGCCAGGCATGTCTGGAACCATACATGTCTGGAACCCCAGCATATTAGGGAGGCTGAGGCAAAGGGACTTCCAGGCCAGCCTAGATTGCATAGAGATTATCAGGTTAGCCAGGATTATATTTTAAAACTGTGTGTCAGAAAACTGATAGGTCTGGTGTGATCACTCAGTGGGTGAAGGTACTTGTGACCAGACCTAGGGAACTGAGTTTATTCCCAAAAACCTACACAATGAAAGGAGAAAACTGATTTCCACAAGTTGTCCTCTGACCTTTGTAAAACACGCTAAGGAATGTGGGCCTGTACACATATCACACACACACACACACACACACACACACACACACACACACACAAAGTGATATACAGACAGACAGACAGATGAGTGATAGATGTAAGCCAACAGAGGTTGTAAGCAGGAGAGCCATGTTTTCTTTGTTATTAAGTTTGGTTTGTTACCACACTTCAAACTGTTCATTTGTTTTGTTGTTCAGGAGAGGAAAAAGGGAAGAAAGGAGGTAAAATGTAGACCACATCACAAAACTAAGGGGAAAGACGGCTTAAACTTTCACTTTCCTAATCACACACTCAGCATCGGTTATTAAACGTGTCTTGTTATGAACAAACATCCAATATTGTCCTCTGCACTTGCGTTGGATAAAATTCAGTAGTTCATAATGGGTGGCATTTTCCAAATGAGTCATGATTTGTTCCCAAGGTGGGAAGTGCTGATAACGAGGGTGGTAACAGAGCCAAGCTCGTGAACCCACGCTTTGTGTCCATGTCTGTAGTTCAGCAATTGCCAACCTGAAGGCTCTCACTCACGCCAGAAAGCCATGGCCTGTCCCCCGCACATGTTAATTATAAACCACCTGAAACAGCCAAACAGTGTTTGGTTTTGCCACCTCTGGATCCACCCACATTACCAGCCAGAGAGTTTCACATGTAAATTCCATCTGACTTTTAGTTCAGGTCATGATGTTATCTGTGGCTTCTGTGTGTGCTCTGTCCATCTTGTTTGTTTTTTCAGTAGGGTTTTCCATGAAGAGAGCTGTGGTGGTTGTGGAGGAAGCTGCTGAGAATAATGACTCTGGGGGTATAGTCCTATGCACTATGGCCATAGCATGTGGCCACTGCTTCACTATCTCTAAGTAGGGACCCTGTAAAGAGATGTCATTGGTCTACTTTCCCTACTCCCTGTCCCTCTCCACATTTACAGTCTCTTAGTGTTCAAAGCATTCACATTTTACTGTCTCATTAGACATTAGGCTATAAGGATAAGAATAAGTGGGGTCATTAGTTTGGAATACCAGCCTTATTAAATAGAGTCTTGTGGATTCCTACTTATTTTTACTGATTAATGGCCATTCTATTTGTGATGTTTTTCCTAAAGTTTATTTGTGACTTTAGAAGTTTCCCTCTGTTTAAATTAAATTGATTAAATTGGGTTTCAATCTAATACTTGTTTTTTTAAAAAAGCATCTCTAAAAAAACACAAAAAAAAATCAATGAAATGTGTCATTCAGTGTAGAAATGGACAGGGCTCAGTGAAGACATGGGGTATTCAGACTTTGAACTTTAATGTAAATTGGAGACAGAAAGTAAATAAAATCTTTATCAGTAGGATTTAAAGAATTAGTTGAAAAGATGTAGATATAATTAAACATAGTGTTATCATGGGAGAGGAAAGGGAAGATGACATAGTGTTATCATGGGAGAGGCAAGATGAGTCTCTTAATGTGAGAACCTACTAAGTGGCTGGATATGTGGCTCAGACTGTAGAATACTTGCCTAGCATGTGTCACTCCTTGGGTTCAATCCCCAGCATGGTATGTGAGTACCTGGGAAGGTAGAAACAGGAGGATCAGAAGTTCAAGATCAACCTCAATTTCATAGCCAGTTCTAGGACAGCCTAAGTGAACCTCCTGATAGTAGAACTGGCGAGCTCTGCATTCCCTGAAAGTTATATGGGGAGCTCAAGTGTGGGCTGTCAATCTTTTTTGCCTCTTTGCTGAATTCTACTTAAAAGCACTTTAACGTAGTACCTGTCATGACCACACATGTGGCACATCAATCAAACTCCTGTTCTATCTTGCAAACTCAGTTTACAGACTTTGCCATCTATAGAAACTCTCTCAGTCTTCCTCTTAAATCTGGCTTTTCCCTCCTATGTTTCCCTCTCTGTGATGTGTCCATCCCTATATTGTAGATCAAGCTCCGTTATTTTACAGTGATTGATACACAAATCATCTGTCCTGTTACTCTGTTGGCTTATTGAAGTCAGTCTCTGTCTTAATTATTCTTGTTTCCTAATGTCTTTCAATATGTACTTACTGATTAAATTCATGATGCCAGTGAACACCCTGTGACCTTAGAGTGAACAGAAAATAACTTTGTTTGATATGGTTCAAATGTTTCTAGGAAAGTCTTTGATATGGATATTATCTATAAATTATTATTAATCTAAATCTAAACATTTATAACCAAGAAAATTTTTTAAAAAGTCTCCTTCAACATATCCCAGGTTTATTCCCATTAACTAATTTTAGCAAGAGATGTTAAGTGTCTTAAAAATGTTTAAGTCAGCTGGACTTAGTGGTTTATACCTACAATCCTATCACTTGAGAAGCAAAAGCAAAAGAATCAAGACTTCAAGGGCATCTTCAGCTACACAGCCAGTTCCAGGTCAGCCTGGCCTACATGAGACCCTGTAGTTGAAAGTTTTCTTCAGTCCTGCCTAGCAGTCCCACAGCTGCTTATAAAACAATCACTCGGAGACTTAATATTATTTACAAACTGTATGGCCTATGGCAGGCTTCTTGCTAGCTAGCTCTTATGGTTTAACTCAACCCATAACTATTAATCTATGTATCACCATGTGTTCCATAGCTTTACTGGTCTGCTGGCATGTTGCTTCTTCAGCACCAGGCTGGCATCTCTCTGCCTCTGCCTTTCTTCTTTCCTGTCTCTCTCCTTGGATTTCCCACCTGCCTCTAAGCTGCCTTGCCATAGGCCAAAGCAGCTTATTTATTAACCAATGGGAACAACATATGTTCACAGCATACAGAAAGACATCCCCCAGCAAGACCCCATCTCAAAAACTCACAAGAAGGGAGGCTGACAGAGATGGCTCAGTAGTTAAAAGCACATGCTGCTACTCCCGAGGACCCAAATTCAGTACCAACATCCACATCTCAGGCTCACAAGCACCTGTAATTCCATCTCCAGAGGGGCAGAAACCTTCTCCTGGCCTCCATGCACATGCACTCACATGCACATACTCCACATGGCCACATACACAAGATTAAAAATAAGTTGTTTTTAAAAAAAATCAAAAGAAAGGTAAAAGTAAATGTAGAGTTGACTCTGCTACCTTCTCAGTTTATCAATAAGCATATTATTTGTAGAATCAGCCTCTCAACAACCATATAGTTTCCAACTTCATGTTAGCTCAGAACAGAATGATTACCTCTAATCAAATTTCTAAGAAAATAGTTTTTAACGTTTATTTCATCATAACAATTATTGAATTTATTGTAATTGTTTTTGCTCAACACTTCCAAACTGAGATCATCATGAAGTATTATTAGTCATTTAATTTATATGCATATGCACATGTGCCTGAGTATGTGTACAGTACCCATGCAGATAAGAAGAGGGTATCAATACCCTACACAAGAGTTACAAATAGTTGTAAGCCATCATGTGGGTGCTGATAACTGAATCCAGGTCCTCTGCAAGAACTATATACACTCTTAACTACCTAAGCCATCTCTATAGCTCCCCATAAAATATTTTTAAAGTACACATATGAAAGCAGCTATTTGTATGTATAAACATTCATATGTTAGAGAAAAAGCACATGTATGCTTTACTAAATACTTAAAATACATATTTCATATGTCCAAGAAAGAATCATATTAATCTGGTTTTCTAAGTGTGGACAATGTATATGTTAGAGATTTTTAAACATCCGTGTATGTCTGAGCTATTTATTTTAAAATACAGTGACAAATAACAGAACTAAAACAAAAAAAAGACCCTACATCAATGAATAAGAAACTAAATACCACATAGAGAAGGACTTAAAATTGTTCAGTGCATATTATCAAATTGTACCATTCTGCAGTTTTGACAAGAAAGACTACTTATTCCATTAACATGATGTTTTTCCTTAATATGTGTGGTGGGGAGGGGAGCATACATGTGTCATGGTGCACCTGTGAAGTTGAGGGGACATTTGGGGATCTGTTCACTCCAAAAGGTTTCTGGAAGTGGAACTCAGGTCCTCAGACTTGTGTAGTAAATGCTTTCACATTGTGAGCCATCTCACCTGCCCTAAAATGGTGCTTTCAGTCTCAGCAAGCCCCTTGGCACCTTACTGTATACCAGTCATACACAGTGAGGCCAGTCTGAGCTGATACGTTCAAATTATTAAGAAGCAAAAATTACATCAAGCAGCTCAGCCACCCTACATGGCTATAGAAAGGTAAGTAGAAGGACTAAGCTAACAAAGACATTTTTAAGAGAGGAAATTGGGCTGACAGTGTGCACTGGTATTCAGTGTGTGAGCTATTTTAGATTGACATGCATCCAGTGCAAAGAGGTAATCTTGAATGAATTATATATAAAGAATATTCATCTGGTTATGTAAGCAGAAATATAAGAGTTATGTAGGCATTAGCACATTGTTAAAGCTTTGCATGTTCAAGTAGTTTGAGAGGTATAGCAAGAATAATTCAATTATATGTTTTTATTATTCCCAGTGACGATACTTGGCAAGGCTCTGGGTTGTTTCCTAGTAGTAGTTTCAGTTTCTATTTAATGTGCTTCAAGTTTAAAATGTTTTATTGATTGGTTTTAACATATTTTTTACTAAAGGACCTACAGTTGTGCATTGAAATTGGATAGCAATGTCCACCATCTGCCGAGTTTGTGACTATGCAGTGAGGTGTCTTAGACATTCAGTCATTTGTTATCACAAAGAGAAGATGCAAATTGCGTGAAGTACATTGTATAGGTAGCCAGGAAAAAGCATGTGAAAAGTAAGGGAACAGAATGTGCATATGTACCCACCTGTGTGTGTCTGTGCTTGTGTGTGCCCATATTTCATGTGTGTGCATGTTCATGCTTATGGGATTGTGTGTGCATGTGTGCATAAGGTGAGTGTGTGTATGTGATGTTTGTGTGTATATGTTAGTCTGTTTGTGTATGTGGAAAAGGAAATATTAAATACCTGTATTCCTTTACAACTAGTAATATATAAAGATTATTTTTCTTTTTAATTAATTTACTTACGTATGTGTACATGATGGGGGGTGCAGATGTCATAACACAAGTGGAGATCAGAAGACAACTTTATGGAGTTGATTCTCTACTTCCGAGTTTAGTTGGGATCTGAGAATTAAATCTAGATCTTCAGGTTTTACAACTTTATTGGTGTGCATGTGTGTCCATTGTGGAGCAGTAGTCCAGCATGGGTGATGCCCAATACAGCTGTAAGACAAATAAACCCAAACAGGCCATCTGAGATAACTCAGCAGGTAAAAGTGTTTGAGCCATACTCAACTTTTAATGGGTCCTGAGATCCAAACTCAGGTCCTTATATTTGCACAGCAAGTGCTCTTACCAACTGAGTCATCTGGCCATCTGGCCAGCCTCAAGGAGACACTGTTTTAGAGCACATGCAGGCCATCCCTGTCCAACCCCACAGTGTAGGAGGTGAAGACGAGGCATCTCTAGAGGCTAAGATGCTAGTCAACTAGCTGAATCAGTGAGAAGTGGGCTCTGTGTTTGAGGAAGAGGCCTTTCTTCAATATATAAGATGGAGAATGATCCAGGAAGACACCAGAGATCAGTCTTTGGTCAACATACACACACATGAAACAATGCATATTGGAACCTACATATTCACACACACACACACACACACACACACACACACACACTATGTACACATGCAAAACCAACAACAAAATATTCCTGGTGCCTATGCTCCTGTGTCCAAATGGTTGCTCAGCAGAAAGAAAGTATCCTTTTTATATGAGTTCTCCCATGATTCTTCAAACTTCTAAAACTCTCCTCCCCTTTACCTTGTGTACTTTGTCCCTTTGGTTTTATAGCTTAACTGTTACAATTAAGTGTTCAATATGACTCCAGCATTAGTCTTATGGTACTTCATTGCCCTTGACATCAGAGATACTTTATAACACACTTAGTTACTTTTCTATTGTGGAGATATGCCATCATGCCCAAAACAACTTGTAGTAGAAAGAGTTTAATTTGGGGTTTATTGTTCTAGAGGGTTGGGAACCATCATGGTAGGAGCATGGCAGCAGGCAGGGAGGCATGGTGCTGGAGCAGAGCTTACATCTTGAGACATAGCCATGAGGCAAAGAGAGATACACTAAAAATGATGTAGGTGTTTGAAGCATTATAGCCCACCTCTAGTCACAAACCTCCAACAGAGACACACATCCTAATTCTTCCCAAAGAGTTCAACCAACTGGGGACTAAGCATTCAAATATATGAGCCTCTAGAGGCATTCTCATTCAAATCACACACAAATGTCTAGTTGTTTTACTTTCTGTATATCTTCAATTGCTAACCCTCCTTTGTTTTGAAAATCTAGACACATTTCCAGTGGGGCTAAGAAGACATATAATATGTACTTTCTCAAATCCATAACCAACTAAACCTCATAGGTACAAAACCTGGGTCCTTGGCCAGCACTGCACACAACACTCCAACATTTTTAGCTCTTTTCTGTCAGTAGGCTGTGGGCTAATTAGTCCATGTCCTCTGACCTAGAAGACCTTCCCTTTCTCTTCCACCTTGACTATGTCTAATCACATTTAACATTCTGACCTAAACTGCTTACCTTGTAAAAGAGTTCTGAATCACCTGAGTCAGATCCTTTGTTTATTTACTAAATGTCTAGTAGATAAAATGGAATAATTCACTCTTTATATGTTTATCCTGCTGTCCTTAGTAACTGTGGATGACCCACTCACAGTGTAGGGCTCCTAAAATATTCTCAATAAGGAGGTATTTAGTTAGTTTTTGTATCTAGAAACTTCAAAATCACCTACCAGTGTTCCTTCACCAACACTACCCTCCTTTCTCTTATGCCCACTGGAACACTGACTCCTCCAAGTCTCTTAATGACTGAATTTTTTGCACAACATCTAGCTCCCATCACTTTCTGTTTAAATCCCTTTCTGTAAGTGTATGGGTTTTATAGCCTGTGAAAAGGTCATATTAGCAAATCAGTCTATCTCCATAGTCATAGTCTAGTAGAAAGCCATTAATAACCAGGCAAAGCTCTGGACCTGGGTCATGATCATGGAGCTTGGTCCTACTAGATATCTAAATCAAGTATTCCATGGGTTTCCCAAAGGATTTTCCAACAATCCCTTGAAAACTCCTGTTAATAACTGTGATTACTAATGGCTCTCAAGTTTCTGTTAAATTTTACCACATAAAGCACAGGCTTTTTAACTGCTTCATTATTTAATCAGAAATGTTTTTGTTGGAGACCAACAATGCACACTTTAGCCACTATATCAGTTAACCTTGAGTTTTGAAAGGCTGTTTTTAGAGTTTTCAAGAAAGGTCAGAAATAATTTCAGAGGAGTACAGTGATTTTACTTCAAAAATACAAGTTACTGCTGATTATGGGAAGATGACCAATCTTTCTTGAATGATTCAACTGTTAACGCATCATTAGAGAATTAAGAGAACTACACCCGCATCAGGGTGGCTTTTCCTAAAAAGATTACTACCAGGACAGGGGTAATAGCACAGTGGGTAAAATCATAAAACCCCGGCTTGAATACCGTGTCTACATAGGAAGCCAGATGTGGTCAGACACTTGCCCATAGCCCATAACATCAGGCCTGCAGGTTCTAAGACAGGATTGTTGAGGCTTGCTGGCAGCCAGCCTAGCTTCAGTTTCGGTGAGGACCCTGTCCCAGGGATTAATACAGAGAGTGTTGGAGCAGGGTACCTAATGTCCCCTCTGGCTCTGCCAGTGCACTAAAAGATACACATCTATATACATGGGTATAGTGAGCACAGTTTTACAACACACATCACAAGTATGGAGAGGTGGAAGCGACACACTAGGGTCTCTTTGTGGTAACTAGCTGTGGAGAGCTAAGTAGACATCAGACAAGAGGCTATTTGTAGGAAGCTAATTTAGAGTAGAAACAAATAATTGTGAGAAATGAGGAAATCTTGATTTTTTTTTCTTTTTTTTATAAAGAAAGGTGCTGTAGGACCCCATCAGATCAGAACGTTAATTTACCATTCTGGGCCATCCAGCAGTTAGTGGAACTAAAGTATTCCTCTTCAGTATGAGCATGATAATAAAGGCAGGAAATGGTTCAAACACCATGCTAAGCTCCCTGGAACCCAGTTCTGCAAAGACTGTGTGTGTGTGTGTGTGTGTGTGTGTGTGTGTGTGTGTGTGTGTGAGAGTGAGAGAGAGAGAGAGAGAGAGAGAGAGAGAGAGAGAGAGAGAGAGAGAGAAACAGAGACAGAGACAGAGACAGAGAATGAATGAGGATGTGTCTTATTAGCTTAATTCTTAGCGATCTTTAATATTTCTCACTTTACTCACTTAGAAGTTATATTAGGATGAAGAATTACAAATTGAATACAAATTGAATAAGGATGCCAGGAAGTGAATCTCTGCCTGGGTTATTCATAGCAGATAAAGGAAATCAGAGTTTAAAATTAATTTTGCTAAATAATGACTATTTTAGTTAAACCTTGAAAAAATAATCCAGAAATCTAATGTAAAGTAGGATATACACCACACTTTATAATACTGTACATGATTGTCCTAAATAAGGAAATAGTAGAATTGTGTGGATCAGGAGTTGGGAATCTCCAAAATATGTCAGATGTGTAATGGACAATATTATACAATGTAGAAATATAGAGAAAGAAAATATTTAATGCAATTACTTAAATATGAATGTGATTACCTAAATTGTATGCTAAAAGATGTGAATGTGATCAAAGAAAATTTTACATTTTATTCTTTAAAAATATTTGTATTAATTCTTTGAGGATGGCTTACAATGTAGTTTGATCATTTGTACCAGCTAAACCTCTCCCTAACTCCTCCAAATTCACCCTGCCCTCACTACTCTCCTCAACTTCACATCTTCTTAATTTTTAAAAAATACCCCAAAATGTGTGGTTCATGGTAGATAACCACCCTCTACCTCCACATCCTCACATCCAAGAATATCCAGGCAGGACAAACTGAGCTGCTGGGTTATTTACATTTAATTCTTTATTCCATTCAATATATCACCTACATATTCAATATAGTTTTCTAGTCTCAGGGTTATTAACAGCACTATATATCCTAACCACTACAATTGATCACATTTTTCTAGACAACAAAATACACTTTGCACTAAAGCCTTTAGCTTTATCTTGCTCCAGGGTTATTAAGGAGACACAGCTACACACACATACACACACACACACACACACACACACACACACACACACAGAGGGAGAGGGAGAGGTGGGCATGCAAACACACACAAGCACACACCCACAAAATTTGTTAAAGAATGTGCTTCCATTCACATAAGTGCCTCCCTTAATTAATTATTGTAATTTGAATTTCAAGGAAAAAAATAAAATATTGTGTATTTTATTTTCTATTGTAACTGAAGAAGGTTTCACAAAATCAGTGTCTTCAAATGGCAGAAATGTATTCTGTCTGTGGTTCTGAAGGACAGCAATTCACAATCATGCTGTCAACAGCACTGCACTAGAGACTATAGGAGAAAAGCACTTAATTGCCTCTTACAGCTCCTGGGGCTGCCCTTTCCTGGACTTGTAGACACATCATTTCAATCTATGCCTCCATGGTCACATCCCTGCTCCTTGGTGGGGGGTCACAGATCCCTCATAGGAGAACATGTGATTCAGAGTTAGGACCCACCAGGGTAAGTGTATAGTCTTCACAGCTGAATACCCTTAGTTTCCAAATAAGCATTTCCTCGTACCTTGGTGCAAATTGTTGGAGCCATTGCTCACCTCAGTCTGTGCTGTAATCTGTAGTATCTTGCTCCCAAATAATTTTAAATCTAATGCATTTTGTAGAATATGTTGGAATGTAGGCATTAACTAGGGGTAGATAAAACCAATCAAAACCAGCCAAGCTATGTATGGTAGAACCAGACAGAAGGAATTTGAAGTTAAAAATACACAGCCCAGATTACTTTTCAGACAAATTCTTCATTTATTCTGTTTCTGAGGTTGTATGAAGCATTGTTGTTTTGTGCTAATCAAAAATAGTGGAAGGTAAAAATGCATTTTAGTAAAATCCAGTTTGATGGAATATATCTTTCAAGAGTTCTCAACATTCTGCTTAAATGCTCATACAGAACATGTTGAAAGTATAGTGTAATCTTTACTTCTGGGTGTTTTACAAGTCCATGGTTTGGAGAGTAACTCTGTTTTTCCTCTTGTGATATTTTCTGTGCATTAAGATAGCTGACTAACTGGTAAAATTATTAACAAGGACAGATAACCTCCTTGATATGGTTTTGTTTTGAAGCATTTCTGACTGACTCAATAACATGTATGCTAAACTACCATGTAGCCAAAACATGCTTCGCATCCCAAATATCTATAATCTTGATTCAGAAGCATCCTTAGAGGAGTGGATCAAGATATAGATATTTACGGGCATTATGTCACTGAATTTGTTAGTATGTCAATGAGTTTAGGTGCATTCCCATTGTCCAGGAAAACACTATTCACATTGGAATGCACTGTACTAGCAGTTTATCACAGTATTAGGACTCTCCTAGGCATCTTAGTCCCTCAGTTGGCAGCAATTATACATACCAATAGAGAGAAACTATAGCTATTAAAACACATTATATCTTTTGTATGGAGTTACTGCTCTTAACTTAGATACCTCATTTTGGTTCCTTTTTATTCAAGCTCTTAGGTGCACGCACATTTTGTTTTCATGAATCGCTTGTGTCCAGGGTGTTTATTTATTGATTTATTTATCTATTATTCTAAATCCCTGTCACACGTAGGGGTGTGGTAATACTCTGAGACATGAAGCATTTTCCTATTAATAGAAGCATGAAGGGGATTTTGAAGAGGGTTCTTGGACTTTATTTTCATGAGAAATGTTTGCAGTTTGACACTGAGTTTCAGTTCTTCCAGAACTTTCTAATTCACAGTTATCTAGAACTTGAGGTCCATTGACAAAGTAATGACCCCAATGTGATGCCTGGCAAAGTATTACTTTTTCTAGTTAAAAATGGGTTCCCTTCATTGGCTACAACTATACATGATGTGTCTAGTGCCAATAATAAACTCATAAATTTAATGATAAACTCAACAAATTAAATGGTAAAGTAAATGATCAACCTGTAAAACCTCTACAGAATTTATAAAGTCAACACCAAGATAAATTGACAGGATTGGGACCTTGACTCCAGAAGGGCTGAAAGAGCACATTCCTAGCAAACCATCGTTTTTAAATGGTTACACCAATTCATCAGAGATGTCATTGATGATTTCAAGAACATGAAATTATTAAGCCTTTGCTAAAATTGTATGATTGTCTTCAAAAATAATGTACCTGAACTATTTAACCTTTATATAGCTTAATTGAAGCTGGTGAGGCACCTCTCAACACTTGCTTTCTCATTTTATTTGTTTTTTTTTAATTTTATTTTACAATACTATTCAGTTCTATATAACAGCCACAGATTCCCTTGTTCTCTCCCTTCCTGCCCCCCTCCCCTTCCCCCCCAGCCCACCCCCCATTCCCACCACCTCCAGATCAAGGCCACCCCCGAGGACTGAGATCGACCTGATAGACTCAGTCCAGGCAGGTCCAGTCCCCTCCTCCCACATTGAGCCAAGCGTCCCTATATAAGTCCCAGGTTTCAAACAGCTATCTCATGCAACGAGCCCAGGACCTGGTACCACTGCCTAGATGCCTCCCAAACAGATCAAGCCAATCAACTGTCTCACCTATTCAGAGGGCCTGATCCAGTTGGGGGCCCCTCAGCCTTTGGTTCATAGTTCATGTGTTTCCATTCGTTTGACTATTTGTCCCTGTGCTTTATCCAACCTTGGTTTCAACAATTCTTGCTCATATAAACCCTCCTCTTTCTCGATAATTAGACTCCCAGCGCTCCACCCGGGGGCCTAGCTGTGGATGTCTGCATCCAGATTCCTCAGTCCTTGGATGGAGTTTGTGGCACAACTATTAGGGTGTTTGGCCATCCCATCACCAGAGTAGGTCAGTCCTGGCTGTCTCTTGGCCATTTCCAGCAGTCTTTTGTGGGGGTATCTTTGTGGATTTCTGTGGGCCTCTTTAGCACTTTGTTTCTTCCTTTTCTCATGTGGTCTTCATTTACCATGGTCTCCTATTCCTTGTTCTCCCTCTCTGTTCTTGATCCAGGTGGGATCTCCTGCTCTCTTTCCCTCGACCCTCGCCGTTCATTGCTCCCACTCATGTCTAGGCTGTTCATGTAGATCTCATCCATTGCTTTCTCATTTTAAAAAAGCATCCTGAGGAGCTAGAAAGATGACTTGGTGGTTAACAGCACTTTCTGCTCTTTGAGATAATCTGGGTTCAGTTCCCAGTACTGACATGGCAGTTTATAACTGGCCTGAACTCTAGTTCCAGGGGAATCTGAAGCCCTCTTCTGAACTATGGCCACCTGCAAACACACAAAACACACACACACACACACACACACACACACACACACACACTCATACTCTCTTCCATGGCTGGCATTTAAGGATAAACCTGAATTTATGGTAATGAAACCTGCTGGGTTTCCCCAACTCTACCTCTCTTTGCACCTGCTAGTAGGTTCTTGATAGGTGTGTTAATGTTCCCATTGGGGCTCTGTCTCTTCACTCAATCTCTCTGTTCTCCATTACCCTCCATCTGATGGTCTTCTCTGACTGAACTCTAGACAGCCCTTCAGCTAGGTATAAGCCTGTCACCATTTCCCAGGAACCAGAGGAAACCAGGGGAATATGAGCTGTGTCTCTAAACCTCATATGCTACCCAGCCAAGTTCTTCATATGTGTGACACTGTACCCCAGCCTGCTGTGGAAAGCCAGTTTGCAACATCCTAAATAGAAAAGCAGGGCAGAAACTTGGCTTGTTGTGGGTACCATTGCCTTTTCTCAACCTATTCTTCCATCTTACGGATGATGTAGACAGATAGAACTATTGGAATGCACTCCTCTTTCCCTTGGCTTCCTCTCTTCCATTCTTGTTTCTTGGCCTCCTTTTCTCCTGTCACTCATTCCACAAGAATCATAAAAAGACACTTCCCTAGATCTTATGCTTTTCTGGATGCAACCCTGATAATTAATCCCTGAGGAAAGATGGAGGCAAGGTTTCTCCTTGGCAGAAGACACTGAGTACTGAGTGCCCTGCCTAGTTAATGCTTAATAAAGTAAAAGATACTGACTGAGAAGTGCCAAGTTGTTTCTAACAAAAACTTACTGGATCTGAACATCTAAGCTAAAGATAATCAGAATTTTCCCTCTGTTTCTTGCCATTAGGTGGGAAGGGAAAGTTTGCATTAGAAAATAATTAATGATGAAAAAGTAGAATACATTGGATTAATATACATAATTACACCCAATATTGAAGTATATATACATACATACGTAAAAATAATTGTCCTGCCACCAATTAACTATATGATAGTAAAGATCCTGCTTATCTAACTCTCTCTAAAATGTGGGTTTAAAAGTCTGCACCAGGCTGGGAACGTAGCTGACTGGCATATACTTGCCAAGAATGTGTGAAGTTCTAACTTCAGTTTTCAGCACACACTCTCTGACAAAAGCATGTACTTCAAAGGACTGCTTTTAAAAGCCTAAACACATTCTATGAGATTATAATGAAAGACTACAGCCTCAAAATTATTGAAAACTTAGATATTCTGATGACATTTTTCTGACACTGGGTGGCCTGTTTCACAAATTAGGCCCTGCTGATTCATCATAAAATAAAAATACCAACGGCAGCTAAGAGCTAAGGAAAACTGTTTCCTACAAATTAGGGGGGGGGGATTTATTTTTGAGGGCTGGGTAGATGGCTCACGAGTTAAGAACACTTGGGGCTCTTACAGAGGATCTGAGTTCAGTTCATAGCACCCAAGCCAGGCAGTTCACAACCCCCTGTAACTCCAGTTCCTGGGTATCTAATAACCTCTTCTGGTCTCTGCAGGAACCAGCATATAAACACAAACACACACACACACACACACACAAACACATACACATACACATACACAAATAGAAATTTCTTTTTAATTGGCTATTCATTCCCTTCTAAGGAAATCAAACACAGTATGGGGTTTCATATTTTTGGTTTTTAAAAAATACAAGAAAGAGGCTGAAGAAATAGCTTAGCTGATAAAGGGCACACAGCATATACATAAGGACCTGACTTTGATTCCTCAGAGCCCTCATAAAAAAAGAATCAAGGTTTTTATAAAGAAAGCAAACATAGTACTTATGTCACAGCACTGGGGAAGTAGAGACAGACAGCTCCTTGGCAGACAGATCAGATCCCTGGAGCTCAAGACTCAGCCAGTCTCATCTACTTGGGAAGTTCCAGGCCAGGAAGAGACCTTGTCTCAGAAAAACAAAACATGGAAAGTTGGACTGCACCTGAAGAATAACACTGGTGGTTGATTTCTGGCCTCTGTACACTTTTACACGCTTACCTACAAAGGAGAACATGTGCATACATATATACACACTCAGACAAAACACATCCAAGGTGACAATTCTAGAAGCACAAGGTCAGGTGCTCCTGTTCTTCCTGGAGAAGACAGCAGAGCTGTGACAGATTTGGAAAATCTCTTTCTTTTGTGTTTTGTGTTTGTTACCAACAACAGCACAGTGTTTTGTGTACTGAACTCCAATCTATTCTGGTGCTTGTGGCTCAGTCGTGTTTGCTTGCAGCTGAGCATATGGTTGATGTTACAAATAATTGACTGTTGAAGGTGCTTTTCAAATAAAACTGATAGAGTGGTACAGGGTGTTCCCTGAATTCACGGAGTTTGCCTGAGCATGTGAGGTAGGTTAACATTTAAATAAACTGCTGAGCGAGGGGAGTGACTTAAATGTCACTAAAATGGGTAGGACATATTTATTAGAAGGTCTGGACATGTAGCTTTGAGGTTGAGTAGAGATGTGCCCATTCTATTCTCTGACCTGGAAAATTAGGTAAACAGAAAGAATGTGAAGTGAGCTGAGATTATACTGATTACATTGTCTGTAATAATGGAGAATCCTGGTCAGTCTAGGGATATAAGGCGAAGAGGGGGTGCTGGTTTAAATAGAGAGGTTTACATGAAAGTCTGCAGAGGACACTTATTACCAGAGCCTTTGAGGTCAGAGGCTGGGTCTAAGTTCAGCCACCCTCCCTCTATAGGCCAATTAAAGGGACAAGTAATAGCAAAAATCAGGGAAAAGAAGGAGGTTTATTCAATGTGGTCATAATGAGAAAAGATGGAGGGAAAGCCCAGTGACCTACTGACCCTGATGTGTCTCCCATAGCTGTACATGAAGCTTAGACTTAGAAGCAAAAGACATGTATAACTAAACAATCATGGTCACAATGTGGTGCTGCCCATCACTGACCCATGCTTGACTCAGTTCTAGTATCTCATGCAATGTAGTTGGCAAGTTACCAGAACTGAGTGAAATCTCTTCCTAGGAGACAAGCTCCTTCTTCAGCTGGTACCAGGCTTCAGTCTTTCTTTTGCTTGGTGAGAGATTCTTGGGGAAATCAACTTCTTTTAATAGTCTGCTGGTCAAGAGAAAAGCACAAGTGTCTCTCTAGAATATTTTCAGTCCTGTTGGGTCAGTATAGGGGTAGCCCATCAGAGATAACCACTCAGATACCATTCATAGCCAATTGAAAATCTTTATTCCAGCCAGCTGAGACCACACTCAGGTATTCAAGGAACTAAGTGTGGCCATGAGTGTCCAGGATGTGAAGTTTTTGAAGGCATAAAGCATGTCCTGGCATCTCAGCAGCTTTAGGAGGTGGAGCTTCACAGAAACAAGCAGTTTAACAGAAGCTAAGTTAAGCAGTTAGCTATAGGGATTCTGCACAAAGAGACTAAGTGAGATAAGTTAGCTAGGACAATTTGACCTTGGGTTTCTGGAATAGAGTTGGATAATTTTCCATTCTCCTTCAAGGAGATCCAATTCTAGTAAACTTGAGATGGCCTCAGCAATAGTACAAGATGGAGGAATCTTTGCATTGTCTTGTCCTATCACATTGGTTACAAACTTAGGATCCCTGTGCCCACTCTCTTTCCTCAATAAGTATCAGATAACAAAAGCTGTCTAGACTAGGTAGTCTTGGGATGGGAGAACCTTCTCTTGGTAAACTGAAACTACCCAGAGAACCCATCTGAAATAAGGACAGTAAGGGAATACCAGGTGAAAAGATAGCCAGGGCCTGAGATCTCCTCTCCATTAAGCACCAATTCCTGCACTACACCTTTGCATGAGCTTTGAGGACCGTACACGTAAATAATAACAGGCAGCCAAAACACAACTGCCATGTGAGCAAAGTATCTGAAGTAGTGTCCCAGGGAGTTAGTGCAGGAAGATGTTTCAATAACAGGACTACAAACACTGTCTCAGAAGTAAAAGACAGAGGTCTCCAGATCAAAAATGTCCACTGAGCTGAGGGGATGGCTCAGTGTGTAAAAAGAAAAACTGAATTCATATTTCAAGTATTTGTGTAAAAATCTGTGTGTGTTTAGAATTCTAGCACTGGGGGCAGAGACAGGGTAAATCCTGGGGACTCATTGTCCAGGTGATTTAGAGGAACCATCATAGCTCTAAGCTCATTGAGAGAAACGCTGTCTCAAAATGTTAGCTAGGGAAACAACTGAAGACATCCCAACATCACCCTGTGTCCTCCACAAATGATTTACACAGATTCACACACACACGCACACGTACACGCACACGCACATGCACACGCACTCACACTCACACACAAGGCACATCGACTATCCACAAACTAATATAGATCAAGATCCATATGAAAGTGTTTGCATTTTAGAGCACCTTGAAACCAAGGCTGTTGGGGTGAAGCAGTGTTCAATACACACACATCCTACCTCAGAAACTACCCGTCGGTCCCGTCAGTCTTACAATGCTGGTAGCTGGGTCAGGACAGAGTTGCCTATAGCTGTTTCTAGTTCTAGTGGCTCTCTAGAGCCCCTTCAAAAGGGTGCCTGTCAAACTCTGATCTGAACTTCTCTTGTTCTATCTACAGATTCTGTTACCTGCCCTTTGTTGCTTTCTGTTGCCAATGGCAGTGCAGTCAGACCATCAGAAATGTCCCTAGATTTCTAGCTTCAGATAGAAGCCACCAGAGCTCCACTTCTAGTCTCTTAGGAGTGAACTTTGCTCTTATTTGTAAATGTAGGTAGACAAGTGGTAGATAACTGACCCTCTCTATCCATTCCTATCAGTCCTCTCTATATTGGTTAATGCACTGGTATGAAACTGGCATCTTTAGCTTCTACCACTGAGTTATGAAATTGTCATGTCCCAGATGCTGTGTTAAGTAATTTACATACATCTAAATAGCCCAAGCAAGCATCCAATTGTAAAGTTATAGCACTCCTCATTTTAACTCAGATGTGATCTGAAAGCTGTGTTTTTTAACCGTCTTCACACCAAGATCATGTGCGAGCTGCAAGCCAGAACTCACACATGTGCAGGGGAATCTAGATGCTGGTACAAAGAAGATGCATTCCTCACCCAACATGCCTTTGATTCCCATTGTGTTTACACAGGAATGAATGGAAACCCCCCAAGCCACTGTGAGAAAATAGAGAAGAGATTGCAACGTGAAAGATTTCACAGCTCAGTCCTTTTCTCCAGGCTTTTAGGGGGATGACAGATACTATTTTCTGCCTGAAACAGAACAGCTTGAATCATGATTTTCAGGCTGGATGTCAGTTAGTTTTTGTCTGAAGTATGGTGTCGATGAAGGTCGTGTTGAAGGTGGTTTCCTAATTCAGTATAAATTGGCATTAAAATGACATGTATGTTTTCCAACCAGTATCAACCAATACTTAAGAACCATCAGGAAGGAGAAAATTCATATTATTTGTTTCCAATGCAATATCAATTCATCTTCCTTTAGTCATAGCTTCTGCTTTCATTAGGTTCTATAACGCATCCGTGGTTCTGGAGATGACTTGTTTTTTTTATGTCCTTTTGACAGAATAATTTTCCTCTCATCAAAATAATTCAGTATATAGTGACAAGTGGGTGCTGGATCTTGATGGCTGTGATCATAAATGCCTGTGATGCACATAAGCCCATTGTGGTTATTTTTATTCCAAAGAAAGCTATGATTGTGTTATCAAAATGTCCACAAAGCAAAATCGAACTTCTTTCCCTGTAGTCCTTACTTCTCTGCACTTATTTATATACCTCTTAGAATTTAGCCTTTACTTTTTTGGTTATTTGTGGTGGATTTTTTTTGCCTTTACTTTTTAAAAACAATTGTTAACATATATTCAATATACAAAATAATGGGTTTCATTATGGCATTTTCCTAGAAACATGGGATGTACTTTGACCATATTCACCCACTAGTGTCCTCTCCTGGTTATAGTCTTTCATGTCATATTTATGATCTCCTATGTCATTCATTTATAGATAGATAGATAGATAGATAGATAAATTTAGAAATATGTATTCTAGTTTTCACATTTCCACATATGAAAGAAAATATGACATTTGTCTTTCTGAGTCTGGCTTATTTCACTTAATTTGATGATCTCCAGTTCCTGGAAATGACATAATTTTGTTGTTCCTTGGCAGCTAATAAAACTCTATGTATACACTTATACACTGTGTGTATAAGTAACATTTTCTTTATCCAGCTATACCAGTCCTGCAGTTTACCTGAAGGAACCTAAGTCAGCAGAGAGAGCTTATTCACTGTAGACAAGTCATGGCATCAGCTTAGGTGCCTACCAACAAATGGACAGCTTGATTTTTGATGCTATCTCTGAAACACCTTCATTGTCTGCTTCACCTGGCTCAGCATCCTACATTTTCCCAAGCTCTCAGGTGTGCCTAGACATTCCTAACCTTCACCTTCTTTTGGGCACCTATGGCCCAGATGGCTCGTGTGGTCTCTTCCATTCCACCTGCCCTCTGGTGACATAACCGTCTTCTTTTCCTTGTTACCATTGGACACCAAATTCTTCTTATTCCAAAATGTCATCATCCTTTCCCTGTTTATAATCCCTTCTATCTTTCTAGTGTAAGAACAATTAGCTGTCCAGTTTGAATCACAGGTTTCTTTCTGATAACAATAGAAAAGGCAGTGATGCTGAGAAATATTCTTTTGCAAGAAAAGGCTCTCTATATAGTTAGTGCTATTGACTTAACACTGATACATTCTGGAACCAACACTCTGACATTAGTCTGGCAACTCCAGGGGAATCCTCTACCCATACCACTTGCTAAAGTCCCAGAATGATTTTTTCTAGATTATAATTATTGAGTGATAATAAACCTTATTTCATATGCACATATATTAAAAACAGTGCAGCTTCCTATAACAATGACATCCAGGACAGTCACAGGCTAAATCCTTTGTGTGCATTGTTCTCCCACATATAGGTCTGCTGACCCAAGTCTCCTTTGGCAGCCATCTCCAGGTCCCAGGGGAAATCTCCTCATTCTTTTCCCATGCTGTTCTCTTTAAACAATTTCATCACTTTAACTCAGAGCCCTTTGGAGAATTTTATACCTATATTAATCTCATCCCTTTTAAATTATTATTTCTGAACCTAAAGCTTTCTTAGAACCCACCCCCACAGCAGCTTTACCTTTCTGGGATACCTTTTCTCAGAATTTTCTATCAAGCCTTACAAAATAACTGTTAGGCATAGAAATTGTATCAGGTCTGTCACCTTCTGGTTTCCTGCTCTTTGCAAGGTGCAAGGGTGGTCTTGATACCACTTCATCTAAAAGTAACCTTCACTGTCACACACAGATAAGCAAGGGTTAGTCTCCTGCTTAGAACTTGGAAACAGCAGGTTTTAGATTTAAGGCTAGATTACTTATTTCTCTATATGAAAATAGTTTCAAGGGAAAAAATAGTCACAAGCAGTTCACAACTTTTCAGATCATTCAAAGTCCTTAAAAGAAATACGAGGAAATTCTTTAATTATGATTGCTACACTTCTATAAGGGGTGAGAATCCAAAGGCTTTTCTTCTGACCCTCTGTTGTTAATTATTTTCTTTTTCCTTCCTTTCCCCATCTCCCCTCCCATCCAAATCCACCCCTTTTCTGACACTCAGAACAAAAACAGGTATCTAAAGAATAATAAGATAAAAACAAAACAAATCAAAATAGAACAAAACAAAAAAGAACCAAAGGAAAAAAGTACAAAAAATACATATAGATGCAGAGACATACACATTTGCACACACAAGATTCCCATAAAAATACAAAAACAGAAAAAAAAATATATATATATATATACATACATACATACACACACATATAAAGGGTCTGTAAGATAAACAAAAATTAAAAAGTAAAAGTAAATAAAATCATTAAAAATAAATATATACCCCAACTAAATATTATGAGACAATGAACCTTCAAAAATGCTGTTGAGTTCATTTTGTGTTGACCATCTGCTGCTGGGCATAGGACCTGTTCTTAAGAGTGGTTTGTCAATGGCATCAGAAAATTTGAAGACAAATGAATGGAACTAGAAAAAACTCATGTAGGTGAGGTAACCCAGACCCAGAAAGACAGACATAGTATGTATTCACTCAAAGTAGATTTTACCTATAAAGTAAAGGATAACCATGCTACAATCCACAGACCCAGAGAGGCTAGGTAACAAGGAGACCCAAGTGAGGAAGCATGGACCTCCCTGGGAAGGAGAAATAGAAGAGATCTCCTGGGTGGACTGGGGGTGTGTGGGGATGAGAACTTGAGGGATTGGGTTAGGGAGTGGGTGGAGGGGGAGAGTTTTGAAAAAGGTGACTGGAAAGGGGAGGAACTTGGGATCAGGTAGAAACCTGATGCAAGGGAAACTCCCAGGAATCTACAAGGATGACCTCAGCTCAGACTCCTAACAATAGTGAATCAGTAGCCTGAATTAGCCATCTCCTATGATCAAATTGGTGACTACCCTAATTATCATAAGAGAGCCTTCATCCAGTGACTGATGGAAACAGATGCAGAGATCCACAGGCAAACATTAGGCAAAGCTCAGGGAATCCTGCTGAAGAGAGGGAGGAAGGATTGTAGGTGCCAGGGGGTCAAGGATATCACAAGAAAAACCACAGAAACAACTAATCTGACTCACAGGAACTCAACAGAGTCTGAACCAACAACCAGGGAAGCTCCATGGGACCAACCTATGCCCTCTACATATATGTGACAGTTGTGTAGCTTGATCTATTTACAGGACTCCTAACAATGGGAGCAGGGGCTCTCCCTAATGCTTCGGCTGGCCCTTGAGAACCTATTCTTCATACTGGATTGCCTTACCGAGCCTTAACACAAAGGGAGGTGCTTAGTCTTACTGCAGGTGGATATGCCATGCTTTGTTAATACCCATGTGAGGCCTACGCCTTTCTGAATGGAAGCAGAGGAGGCATGGACTGACGGGGTAGGTGGGAAGAAAGGAGGGAGGAGAAAATACAGTTGAAATGTATAAAATAAATAAATACATAAATAGATGAAACTTTAATGAAATATGAAAAATGTAAAGCATGTCACCATTGACTTTATAACAATGATTTAGGAAAATTAAAATAATTCTGATGACAGTGTCCATATAAGACATGTATGTACTCAGGTACAAAGTCTTCACACTGGAAAATACTAAAACAAATGACATGCATTTGCTCCTTTACCTCATTCAAAAATCTTAAGTTTCATGTGGCTAAATTACAAGTTACTTGGTAAGGAGAACTCTTCTCATTAAGTCAAGTATTTTCTCATATATAAGATTTAAAAAAAAAAAGAGTGGTTTGTATCCCAAGTGAGACTCCATTGGTGAAATCTACTTTTTCATGAGCAAGTAGTTATCAATTGGAGATAGCTTCTGGATTATGGATGGGGTTTTACGTACACTTCTCTCAGCACTGGGACCTATGCAGGACCTGTACTTGCTGCCACAGTCTCTGTGAGATCATTTGTGTGTCAGTTATGTATTTAGAAGCCTTGTTTCCTCAGTGTCCTCCATCCCTCTGGCTCTTAAGTCTTTTAGACTCCTCTTAGACAAGGTTCTCTGAACCCTGAAGAGAGGAATTTGACAGAGACATCACATTTGAGGGTGAATGTTGCAAGTCTCTCACTCTCTGCACGTTGTCTGACTGTGGGCCTCTGTATTTGTTTCCATCTACTGCAGGAGGAATCTTCTCTGATGATGACTGAATAAGGCACTGATCTAGGGGCTACTAGTGTAATAGTGGCACAATGCTTGTGGGAGTAACCAACCAATATCTGATTGGTTTTAAGGCCCACTTTGTGAAATGAAACCCATGCACAACACTACTTGGGTGGCCCAGAACCTGAGACTATATAGGTCAGGGATTTGGGGAAACCCAATTCTACTGTTCTGATAAAGGAACATTCTGCTATACTCCCAAATGATTTTGAAAGTCTTCCCTCTTATCAGATTTTTGCATAAATTGATATTTCAAGTAGTCCCAAACTATCACTTATCTAAAAGTCAATTTGCAGCACCTTCATGTCCTATGTCAGTAGCGTGTCATCAAGTGCTCCTCCCAGATCTCTGAGCCCTTGTGAGAGTTGTTATACTTCTAACAAAGTATGGTTCAAGAAAGAAATGTGATTTGTCAATGTAAAGTCAATGATATGTAAGAAGGAATATTATGGATTCTTCCCAAGAGCATGTGTTTTATAATAGTTGATGATACAAGCCTGAGGAACAGAAAACTAATGGATTTATTGATTTTAAATGTCTGTAATCCAAGGAAACAAGATTTAAAAAAAATAAGATATAGGCTCATGAGAGCTCTGGAGTCATATCACACAGTTGATTGTCTCTGCAGAAAGTCTGCTAGTACTCAGGCTCAATGCAGTAATTTACAGCCCATGTATATGGGCAATTATATTAACTAAATTTGTGAATGGTATCTTATGGCCTTACAGTTGATTTTCTGAGAAATGTTTGTGTGATTTTAATATTTTACATATTACATTTCTACTTTTTACACTCATCATGGATATTAAGAAGCAACATATTTATGTGTGCATGTGTATTTATATATTTATTTATTTCAATGGCTTGACATGACCAAAAAGATTATTTTATTTTATTGTTCCTATTTTGCTATGAATAACTAAATTATTAGCAGAAAAATAATAATTACCTTGTGTAGTCTGAAGGAAACTCCTAGAGAAGCTCTTTACCTATCATATTTGGACCAAACATGTATGTGTGCATATCCTCTTATATGGCTCCTTTAACAGTGAAATTTGCATGATGTGTAAAGTACAATGCTTAATTTAAAAGTTAACCATGGGCCTACCATGGTGGCACACATCTTTAGCCCTAGAACTCAGGGTGCTGGAATTTGCTGGAAGCAGCTCTTGTACCATGTGATGCCTGCATTCACGGAATTGGAATTTAGACTCCACCTTAGCAGTTCTCTACTTCGCTTAAAAACTCATTCTTCTCGACAAAGGAGACAGTAAAAGTTGGAATGTCTCTGTTTTTCGTTTTTCGTTCTACAGCATAATGCCATAGCTCAGAAGGATTAGTGTGGGCTTTCTTGTTCCTGAAAGAGACTCTCTTTTGACAAGTTAATTCATTTTGGTATTTGACAATTTCAAAGAGAGGTTTGTGGGGCAGAGTAATCAAAATACTTTAGATTCTCTAATACTTACTTGGTGTGCATATAAATTTGTATTTTAGACCTTTTCAACTACAATCAATTCTTAATCATAGTTACCTCTTTTGCACTTACATGGTGCTCACTGTGTAGTGAGCATTGCTCTGGGCATGTTAACTTATTAAGTCCACACAAAATCTTTACCAAGTAGGCACTATTGGCACGACACTAGGAGGTAGCTGTCATTATCAATAAAGGAAGTAAAGTCACTGAGAAATAAAGCACTTGGAGCTGAGGGAGACAATGACGTGAGTTCAGATCCCCGAACCCACTCAAAATGAAGCTAGACTCACCAAGAGACCTTCCCTCAATAAATAATATAGAGAGTCAAGAAAGACACTTGATTCTAACTTCAGGCTTCCACAGGAACATACACCCTTGTGTACATTCACCCCTCCTACTTGTTCCCACAGATATGTAAGTGTGTGTACACATACACACAATTTTCAAATGTTAGGGTTTTTCCCCCTTTTTGAAGAAATGAAGCACTTTGCCTAGGGTCCTGCAGCTCAAAGGTATCTGAGCTGACATTTGAACTTAAGAAGTCTGATTCTTCTATTCCTAAGCCCTGAGTCTGATGCCTCTTTGCTTTTCATTTGTGTGCCACACGCCACCTGTTAGTGTTAGCTGAGAGTAAGTGCACAGCTGTGTGGATTTCATTCGATACCACCATGTCCTCTGTCACAGAGTCTGAGACTATAGACATAGCGTTACTTTCCATCATTCCAGGAGATACTTAGAGCCAGTCTGTGCTATGGGGAAATGCAAACATTTATGCATACACATGTACACACCTCATCTTCTCTTTTGGTCAAGTGGAGATACCATTATCTAACAAGGAAAGAAACAGAAATTCCTCCCTGCTGCTCATGCTTTTCAGCTATTTATATAATCTTCTGTTTTGGCCAAGAGTCTAAGCAACTGTTTATGCCTTGCTGAAACAGAGAGACAGAGAGAGAGAGAGAGAGAGAGAGAGAGAGAGAGAGAGAGAGAGAGAGAGAGAGAAATAGCTGTTGTGTGATTGACTTGTAGTCATCTAGGATTTGTTAAGACTAAGAACTATCGAGTATTCCTGATCTGACATCTAGAGCATGTCTGGGCATATCATCTGGAGTAATTCCCATTTTACATTCTTATGTGGTTTTTATATATGCTACTTTACCACATACATACATATGTGTGTACATCAATATATAAATATTGCATATATGTATAGCTAAATAGCACATATAATACACAGGTTGTTAAGAAATTACAAGATCCTAGTGATTTTAGTAATCAGGTTTCAGAGGCTATGCTCCTGACTCATTTTCCTAATAGTACATCTCTCTCCAGCCTCATCCAGAGCATTCATTGTATCTCAGGCATCTGATACCCCTTGAGAGTGCTCTGTGGACCCTATGAGGAGCACTTGAGAATGATCCAAAGCTTGTCCTTTACATAGACATCCAGATACTCAAGATGTGCAGATCTGGAGATGCTCCAGAGTTGTGTGTTGTCATTTTTCCTATTCTGAGAAAGAGGAAGTTACTTGGTACCCAGCCAAAGGATGGTTTATATGCTCAACCAGAAGAATGGAGCCAAGCATTCCAAAGTTGTCTTGGGAAAGCTCTGAGATGTCCTTGCCCAGTGTATCCTTCCCCAAACTTGTCTTATGTTAGAGAAGGAAAAGATGAGAAGCTGAGGGAAGCAGTGTGTCCCCCAGTCCTTCTCAAGACAGTCTTAAGTGTTCATTTCAGTTTGGATTTCTGCATAGAAATATAGACTGTGAACCATATAGTACCAAGGCAGACTCTGACTTGTACAAACTTAACTTTGTTTCCTTGCTGTGGATGTTAATAATACAAAAGAAGAGAAAGAAGTAAAAACTTGGAATTATAAAAAAAAGTTCTATGAAATACTGCCTTCTGAATATGTCATGGCTTATGCAGTCGTGAACACACAGCATCCATGGCTACCTACACAGAAAAATGAAGCATGAAAGGAAGATGAGGACTAGCTGGAAAGAAGAAAGGGTCTGTGGGAGTAGAGAGGCAGAGTAAAAAGGTAGTGTGAGGTAAACATGTTCACAGTACATGTATTAAATTGTCAATATTTACATTTTAAAAAATTATTTCTTTTAAATTTTCAAACATCATGAGGTAGATATTGTTATTATTTTTCAAATGGGAAAATAAAATCTTAGAACCTATTTAAGATTATAGAGCTATTAAGTGAAAATTTAGCATTCCATTCAGTATAGTTTTCTTTATTCTTAAAGAAGTTCTTCTCCTGTCTGTCTCTCTCCCTGTATGTGAGTCTGTCCCTCTGCCTCACTGTCTCCATAAAGAAAGCTCCACCCTCTTTGTGTCTGTCTGTCTGTTTCTCTGTCTCTTTCTTCCTGTATGTATGTGTGTGTTTGTAAAATATATACAAGGTTCTGACTGACAAACTTTTATTATATAACAGATGCAAAACTCACCCCAATCCCAACCCTCACCTTCTTGTTTGGCACTTTTTGGTACTGACACAATTAAAACTCAGTCATCCCAGCCATTAATTGAATGAAGGTTACCAAGAATGCTGTGTTCTAAACCAGCACTATGTTACTATCTTCATTACATACTCATTTAAAGTCTAAGCCACCCTAAAAGTAGGTAGTGTTTTTATTTTAGAAATGATAGAATAGAGGCTCAGAGGATCAAGTCACAATGTTATTTGTCAGTAGAAAGAGCCTAGGAGTGCACTGAGGGTACTAACTAGTTTTGTTATTCTATTTGTTATTTGAAATTAGGAGAAGAGCTAATTTCAGGAGAGCAAATTAATACAAGTTCAACAAATGACTTGGGCTTCTTCATCTTAGCTGTAATCTTGTGCCCATTGTATAAAAGAGAACATAGGAACTAAGGAGATGGTTTAATGGGTAAGGCATTTGCCACACATGGATGAGGACCAAAGCTGAGATCCCAGAGTCCACCTAAATGCTCACTGTGTCTGACAGCCCTGCTGCCATCCCAGCACTCTGAAGACAGAGGATCCCCAGTGAAGCGTGAATCTATTTAGTCTTATCAATAAAAACCAGGAGTCAAATATCAGGGTAATAACCTGAAAGATCAGAGAAGCAAACACCAGTGACTTCTTTCCTCTCTGGATCCTCAGACCAAAAAGGGACCAAAAATCTTGTCTCCACCCACCTTGTATTCCTGTTTCTGTCTCCTGATTGTGCTGGGATTAAAGGAGTGAGCCTCCCAAGTACTGGGAGGAAAGGCATGAGCCTCCGAAGTGCTGGGATTAAAGGTGTGTGCCACCACCACCTGTTGTCTATCTTTACTGGTGGCTAGCTCTGCCCTCTGATCTCCAGGCAAGCTTTATTTGTCAGAACACAAAATATCATACAACATCCCCAGGGCAAGGTGGCTGGCTAGACTAGCTGAACCGGCAAATTCTGGCTTTAAGTGAGACAGGAGCCTCAATGTATATGGTGAGAGTAGTTACAAAACACACCTGACTTCAACCTCTGGCCTCAATACACACATATATACATGTGCACATGAACCTACACACATATATATTTTTCACACACACATGAGTTAACACACACACCACACTTACACACCACGTATACAAAGTGCATGGAAATATCCAACATTTATAAGATTTTTTTTAATCCAAACACTTTGCAACCACATACTATTAAATAGCTACAGCTTTTAGTTTTCTGTAAGAGAGCACAATGAAGCTAAACTGTGTACTAAGTAAAACCAGACTTTGTATACTATAAACTTGGGTACCAGCCGGGCAGAGCAAAGTGTGCCAACCTGCTAATTTGTGAAATTTTCACTTGTGACTGTACTCACTTGAGAAATTCAATTTAGAGAAGACTTCTTCCCTGTAGGGTCAGAAAAGCAGCAGGCAACTGGCCTGTTAAAATATTTATTTCAATCCATATCATCATCTTGTGAGAAAGAAACATTTTTTTATTTTACAATTATTATTTTTTTTTATTTTTAAGCCACTGAGTCCAATTAGTGCAGACACAGTGTCATCCACTGGGGTGGACTCAACCTGGCAGTGGCCACACTCATAGAAAAGTGACTCTCCCTCCCCAGGCAATTAACAGTAGCTCCTCCACTAAAGGTGAGGCCCCAGTGACCGCTTCCATTCGATACTGGAATTTTTGACTAGTTTGGTTTTTATCTTGTTTAGGTCTCAATATAGGTATCACAGCTGCTGTGCGTGGATATGTGTATCAGCCATGTCTTCATGGCATCCATCCAATCTTATGACTCATATTCTTTCTGATGCTCTCCCAGGGTGTTCCCTGCTCCTTGGTGGGGAACATTTTTGAGTCAAGTGTGCAGTGAGCATGTTAAATGCTATTTCATCACTACCTTTGTTTTCTCCCTGTAGAAAAATAGCTCTATCAGGTTGCAAGGTTCATAAGGCATTGTCTCCAGTGTCTAACGCTCTTTGGAATTTACCTAAAAGCAGGTATGGTATAGCCTCAGTTAGCAGCCAGGGGCTACTGGCTGTCTAATGACTTCTCTGGTTGGCAGAGCTTACCAATACTGCAGAACAGCTCACCCAACAACTCAGCACACAGCAACTTTCTCATGCTTCCCACAAACTTTGATATTTTGTATTATCTCCCTAACTGAATCTATTATCTCTCACATTATCTTGTGTGTGCATGAGTGTGTGCTCTTGTGTGCATGTTTGTGCACACAAGCACACACATGTAGGCAGGTGAACATGAATGTGTATTGAAAGCCACAGATCAGCCTTGAATGTTGTTTCTCAGACATTGTCCATATTGTTTTGTTTTGGAGACAAGGTCTCTCACTATGGCCTGTGAGTCATCAGTTAGGCTAAATTCACTAGCCAGTGAATGCAACAGATCTTCTCTTTACCTCCCCATTGCTGGGAATACAAGCACAGCACAATGCTATGTTCTCTTTTTTTATTTAGGTTCCTGGAATCAAAATTATATTTCCATGGCAAATACACTATACTGACTTAGCTATCTCCCCAGCCTCTATCTTTTTATTGTCCTGTATATTCATTACAAAAAGTGACTGGTTTATAATGACATTTTGTTCAAAGTATACCATATACTTTGACTATAATTATTGTTTTTCCACAGCCATCCTAATACAGAGCACCAGTATTTCTCTCATGTGAATTACTGGATCCCCACCTTACTTACATTGATGGCCTCTACAGTCTATACTTCAACCAAAAGCTAGTGTGATTCACCCAAATGGCATGGACTCAAGCTGTGAGCTCACTATGAATATATGCTATAAGAATGTTGTGTAGTTACTTTATGGGACACTTTGTGATAGTCCCTGATGAGAGACTTCCCTCAGCTTCTCTGCAAACACCCACTCATGCCTTTGCCTTCAACACAAACTGATGACTGACATTTTTCCTGTGACCAACTCAGAGTGGCTGTCCTCACTCTAAACTCTAAGATGTTCCCTCTGGGACATTCATCATACTTTAAAGGAGTGTTTCTCAACCTGTGTGTTGAATGGCCCTTTTGCAGGGGTCTCCTAAGACCATTGAAAAACGCAGATATTGCCTGGCGGTGGTGGCAAACGCCTTTAATCCCAGCACTCGGGAGGCAGAGCCAGGCGGATCTTTGTGAGTTTGAGGCCAGGCTAGGCTGCCAAGTGAGATCCAGGAAAGGCGCAAAGCTACACAGAGAAACCCTGTCTCAAAAAAACCAAAAAATAAAAAATAAAAAAAATGAAAAACGCAGATATTTATATTACAATTCATAACAGTAGCAAAATTACATTTATGAAGTAGTAACAAAAATAATTTTATGGTTGGAGGTCACCACAACACAAGGAACTATATTAAAGGGTCACAGCATTAGAAAGGTTGAGAGCCAGTGCTTTAGAGCAATGGATTACCTAATAGCCATTTTCCTTGGAAATGTGAGATTATCTGTTTTCCTTTGAAATATGAAATATCTGTTTTCCTTTCGAAATGTGAAATTGACATTCTGGCAGGCCTCTTGTGTGAATGAATCATATGGGGCATGTGTATGTAATGTAAATATGAGTTGTGTGTTTCATGTTAAATATCTATATAAATGTGTGCATAACTATATTATAAATGTCTCACTGGAATCTGAAATGTAGAAATTATCAGATACAGACAGTAGTAGTTAGTCTTCAATGCCAGACCAGCATGGTGCGATCCTGTAATGCCAGGAATTGAGAGTTAGAGGCGGGAAAATCAGGAGTTCAAGTTCATCCTTGGCTGTAATGAATTTCAAGGCAACACACTCTATATAAGACCCTTTATCAAAAAGCAAAAACCGAAATATTTGTATTGTCAACTTGACTATATTTAGGATAATGTAGAAGCCACATTGGGCATTGAGGGTGTTTCTAGAGAGTATTAACTAAGTGGACTTAGTTTGTGGACTAAGAAAATTGGAAACAAGTAGAAAATCAGCTGAATGGCAGCAGCCTCTGCTCTCTACTTCCTGACTCTCATGATGAGAGGAGTCCCAATTACCATGGATGCTACCATGTGTTTTCCTCCATGATAGACTCTACTCAAACTGTGACTCAAACCCCTCTTCCATTAAGCTGCTTCTGTCTGGTATTTTAACACAGCAAAGAGAGTAGTAATAACCCCCATGTCACATTGTGTTTACATAACTTTCCATCTTTACAAAGGTGTGAGAGCAATGTATACTCAGACAAGATGATCTTTGTGTTTTGAATTTTCTTCTTCTCCTGGGCTGCTTACACACTATGCCACATTCTCTTGTTGTACAGGACTATGGCTGTTCTCAGGATCATGAAGAAAAACATCTGACCCTTTGTAGTGCATTGCATTACTAAGCTAGGCTGCTCAGTAAGCTACGTGTATCACATGGATTTTTAATTTGGAATATTTCCAATTTACAGTATATTTATCAATGGGCAACCTGTAAATTTAGGGACCCAAATTTATGCCATAGCTCCCAAAAACATCTGTGTTGATTGAGTGCTTGCTAAATGCTAAATGCAAAAGGTAATTTAGTAAATACCTTTGCTGACCTGATGCTGTATTGAATGTAAGAGTTTATAAGGTACATTCCATGTCTTCAGAGTTTTGGGCATTTGACCTGAGTATACAGGACATTGATACAAGAAGCTGTGGTAATGTAAGTGTATTTTATTGTGTGTATATGTTATATGTGAGTGCAGTTGTGTATAGATGTGCAAGCCCATGTGCACATGAAACCAGAGGAGAACACTGAGTGTCCTCCTCTATCACTCTGTGCCTTGTTTCTTCAAGACAGTATCTCTACCGAGGCTCAAGCTCACAGGGTTATAGCTAGGCTGATTGGCAGTAAGTACCAGTGATCTTCCTGTCTCCATCAATTCCCCATTCTGAACTTCCTGGTGACATGCTCAACTTTAAGTGAATATTGGAGATCCAAACTTGGGTCTTCATGCTTGCACTGCAAATATTCTTACCCTCTGAGTCATCTCCTCAGCCCTGTAATTTTATTTTCGATTGGGACAAGAGATCTGATATTAGTCCTATTGACTCTTGTTTAGCTAGAAACTGTATTGAAAGTGATTGCACTGTCTGATTCACTTTTCTCCCCCTTTCCTCTATCCCACACTCATGGTGCTGAGTAGAAATGTAAGGTTTATTTAGTTTCCTTCATTTGGCTCCACAGCAACATAAAGTCATCAGTGCCATCACCATAAGAGGACTTTGTTTTATTTTTTGTCACCCAGCACATTTTTAGTGTCAGGATGGTTACTAATCATTCATTGTATTTACTCTAACTGGGGAAGTTTTGCAAAAATTGTGTGACTCTTTAGAAAGAAATGCTTTAAATTATGACTTATCTTCTGTTCTGTTGGCCAGTGAACACTCCATGGCTTTAAACATCATGACTCCACTCAACAAAGATTTTCACAAGAGCAAAACTCTTCCGTGGGCATGCTTGTTGATCTCTGGGCCCCAGGATCTCTCCTCTCCCCTCAGAGCATGCTGTGATCAGGAATGGCAAGACATGGCTATTTTTTTTTTCATGTTTGGTTGGAATGAGAATTCTGAGAGGATGAAATAGAAAGATATCTGTGTCTTTTCCCAGTCTTGAGTTTTTGAGATTATTTTTTACAATAAGCATGGGGGACTGGAGAGATCATAGTTAAGAGCTTTTGCTGATCTGGCAAAAGACTTGAAGTCAGTTCCCAGCAACCACACAGAGGCTCACAAGTACCTATAACTCTAGCTCCAGAGAATCTGATGCCTTCTTCTGGTCTCCACAGGCTCCTGAATGCACATAGTGCACAGAGATTCATGTAGACAAGTACACACATTCAAATAAAAACAGTAAATAAACTTTTAAGAAGAAAAACATTTGAGTGGCTCTGTTAAACTGCATTCAAATACTTTAGCAATTTAAGAGCATTCATGAAGAGAGGAAATAGGATAAAATTAAATATTAAATAGACTAAAAACGAGTCTTGGCACAAATGGCTCCTTAAGGAGCAGAGGAAAATGTGTAAAAGTTAAGTGAGAACCACAGCTGGGGCAGTGTGAGTGGATAAGGGCTCTGTTGGCATCCAGACTCCACTGCTCTTCTGCATGGCCAAGCACTGGGGCATCTTCTCCCCACGCCCCTCAAGGTGCTTCCCACTCAAGTGCTTCATTTCACTCAAGAAGTAGTTTGAAAAGTGTCTGTTGCCCTAGTGTGCAATGGAGACAACAGTGTGCTATGTAAATCATAGTTGCTGATACTCACTTCAAGTTCACTGTCATGAGATATCAATATTATAATCCTGAAATTGGATTTATGCTTAAGCTTGTGAACTAGGAATCTGCTTAGAGAGATACCAGTAGCTAAATCACTCTCAGCTGTAAGAGACAGAAGTTCTTCATGCAGGGAACCTAAAACTTTATAGAAATAGATGAAAGTATCTTTATAGAAATATAGAAATACAAAGATATGAAAATGTATACATGCTTGAAGCAATCAAGGAACTTTTCATGATGCAAAGACAATCTGGAAATTTCATTTGAGTAGCAGATTGTTGACCTTTTTTTCTCATGTGATGCTGGCTTCTCCTGTGAGCCGTCATAGGAAAATGTCTGCTCAGTTGCCTTCCTGGGAGTAAAGATCGTGATTAGAAGTGTGTGAGCTGAGAAGTGTTTAAATCAAGCTCATTAGAAAAAAATGTTAAACAGTTATATCTAAAATGAAAGGAAATGATTTGGTGAAATTAAAGGAAGTGAAGGAGTGATACCTTCCCAGAACAGGACCCTCTGTTGTCACTGGCAGATTAGAGATGCAAGGATTAGAGAAGCACCTGCCCTTTGATTCTCTTCTCATTGAGGGCAATCATCTACCTTCCCCTCCCCACAGTACATGCAATAAATACTGGCATGAATGAGGCAAATGTTGCTGTATCTGATGCTCAGAGTTTGAGCTGGGTGTAAATGCTTGGCTGATATATTACTATTTGCCTTCTCATGTTGAATGATATAAAATCAGTAGACATTTGTATTTTCATAAGCCATTGCCTTTTAAATGGACAGATAGTATATAAATTCCACATGGCCACATTGGGGTTGACATGTTTTGCAAAATATAGTCACCATCTGAACAGGAAACTTTGCAAAATTTGAAAGAAGAAAAAGAAAGAGCTTGGCATTAATTTGCACTTATTACTATACTTAGCTTCCATGAAAATATTCTATCATAAACCAGGCTGATGGTATAGTCCTGTGAACCTACCTACTGCAGAGACTGAGGCAGGAGGAATGAAAGTTCAAGGCCTGTAGCATGAATCTTAAAGAGTCTGATTAATAAAATCAAATCTGGAGCCAAGTATTGGGGTGAATACTGGAAGATCAGAGAGACAGAACAAGCCACAGAAACCTCACCTGGCCAACTTCTCAGGTGATCTTGTTTCCTCAGACTGGAAGCCTCTGTGTCCTCATATCCGAATAGCTCTCAGTTGAACTGTGCTGCTCAAAACCTAAAAGCTTAATCAGCCAAATGCTTCTAGTTTCTGGTCCTCACGCCTTATATATCTTTCCTTTCTACCATCACTCCCTGGGATTAAAGGCATGAGATTAAAGTATGCTTGGCTGTATCCTTGAACAGATGGATTTCTGCCTCTGGAATGCTAGGATTAAAGGCATGTGCTACCACTGCCTAACTTCTATGTTTAATATTGTGGCTGTTCTGTTTCTGACCCCAGAAAAGTTTATTAGGGTGGACAATACTTTGGGGAACACAACACCACCACAAAGGCCAGATGGACTATAAAGGGATTTCAAGGCCAGCCTGGGTAATTAAGTGAAATTCTGCCTCAAAATAAAAAGAAGGTGGCCTGGGGTGGAGCTCAGCAGCAGGGTTTGTGGATAGCACACAGGAGAGCCAAGGATCTATCCCCAGTAGTAAAAACAAACAAAGAAAAAGGAGAAGAAAGAAAGAAGGGAGGGAGGGAAGGAGAGAAAGAGGGAAAGGAGGGAAGAGGGAAGGAAGGAAGGAAGGAAGGAAGGAAGGAAGGAAGGAAGGAAGGAAGGAAGGAAGAGAGGGAGGGAGGGAGGGAGGAAGGAAGGAAGGAAGGAAGGAAGGAAGGAAGGAAGGAAGGAAGGAAGGAAGAAGGAAGAAGGAAGAAGGAAGAAGGAAAGAAAGTAAGAGAAAAGAAAGAATGAATGAATTCCTTGGAAACCGTAGTTGGCTACTGGGAAGATGATTCATTTGGTATTCTTTGCTATGCAAACAGGAGAACTTGAGTTTGCTTTCCCCCAGAGTCCATGTGAAAAAGCTGAACACAGCAGCACATGCCTGTAAACCCAGGTCTGGGGAGGCAGAAACAGGCAGATCACTGGGGCTTGCTATCCAGCCAACCTAGTAACCAAATCAATGAGCTTCAGGTTTATTGAAAGACCTTATCATCCAAAATAATGTGGAACATGATTAAAGAAGACACAGACATCAACCTGCGGCTTCCAGGAGCACACTTACCTTCAAACACTCATATATATGTATGTGCACATGCATATTGCACAAACATATACATACACACACAAAGAAATATTGATTTATCATTTTAATTTTAGAAATGACAATGCTTTGTTCTAGTTGTCTAGACCAGTAGAACTCAGTGAATAAGCCTAAGCTAATAAGCATAAGTGTAGGTCCCAGTCTTGAGCTGGTAGCCTGTTGGTTCATCTTCTTTTCCATTCCATCTTTCTTCTCTTTTTTTATTTTATTTTATTTTATTTTATTTTATTTTATTTTACAATACTATTCGGTTCTACATAACAGCCACAGATTCCCTTGTTCTCTCCCTTCCTGCCCCCCTCCCCTTCCCCCCAGCCCACCCCCATTCCCACCTCCTCCAGATCAGGGTGTCCCCCGAGGACTGAGATCGACCTGATAGACTCAGTCCAGGTAGGTCCAGTCCCCTCCTCCCAGATTGAGCCAAGTGTCCCTGCATAAGTCCCAGGCTTCAAACAGCTAACTCATGCAATGAGCCCAGGACCTGGAAACCACTGCCTAGATGCCTCCCAAACAGATCAAGCCAATCAACTGTCTCACCTATTCAGAGGGCCTGATCCAGTTGGGGGCCCCTCAGCCTTTGGTTCATAGTTCATGTGTTTCCATTCCTTTGGCTATTTGTCCCTGTGCTTTATCCAACCTTGGTTTCAACAATTCTTGCTCATATAAACCCTCCTCTTTCTCGATAATTAGACTCCCAGCACTCCACCCGGGGGCCTAGCTGTGGATGTCTGCATCCAGATTCCTCAGTCCTTAGATGGGGTTTCTGGCACAACTATTAGGGTGTTTGGCCATCCCATCACCAGAGTAGGTCAGTCCCAGCTGTCTCTTGACCATTGCCAGCAATCTTTTGTGGGGGTATCTTTGTGGATTCCGTGGGCCTCTTTAGCACTTTATTTCTTCCTTTTCTCATGTGGTCTTCATTTACTATGGTCTCCTATTCCTTGTTCTCCCTCTCTTTTCTTGATCCAGCTGGGATCTCCCACTCTCTTTCCCTCGACTCTTGCCCTTCATTGCTCCCACTCATGTCCAGGCTGTTCATGTAGATCTCATCCATTTCTCCGTCATTGGGTGATCTCTGTGTATTTCTTGGGGTCCTGCTTTCCAGGTAGCCTCACTGGTGATGTGAGTCCAGTCATCCTTGTTCCACATCTAGTATTCTCCTATGAGTGAGTACATACCATATTTGTCTTTCTGAGTCTGGGTTACCTCACTCAGGATGATTTTTTCTAGATCCATCCATTTGCCTGCAAACCTCATGATGTCATTGTTTTTCTCTGCTGAGTAGTATTCCATTGTGTATATGTGCCACAATTTATTTATCCATTCTTCAGTTGAAGGGCATCTAGGTTGTTTCCAGGTTTTGGCTATTACAAACAATGCTGATATAAATATAGCTGAGCAAGTGCTCTTGTGGTATGATTGAGCATTTCTTGGGTATATGCCCAAGAGTGGTATAGCTGGATCTTGGGGGAGATTGATTCCCAATTTTCTAAGAAAGCGCCATATTGATTTCCAAAGTGGTTGTACAAGCTTGCATTCCCACCAGCAGTGGAGGAGAGTTCCCCTAGTTCCACATCCTCTCCAGCATAAGGTCTCTTCAGTGTTTTTGATCTTAGCCATTCTGACAGGCGTAAGGTGGTATCTCAGAGTTGTTTTGATTTGCATTTCCCTGATGATTAGGGATGTTGAGCAATTCCTTAAATGTCTTTCAGCCATTTGAGTTTCCTCTGTTGAGAATTCTCTGTTTAGTTCTAAAGCCCATTTCTCAATTGGACTGTTGGTCATTTTGATGTCTAATTTCTTGAGTTCCTTATATATTCTGGATATCAGTCCTCTGTCAGATGTGGGGTTGGTGAAGATCTTTTCCCATTCTGTAGGCTGTCGCTTTGCCTTGTTGACCGTATCCTTTGCTCTACAAAAGCTTCTCAGTTTCAAGAGGTCCCATTGATTGATTGTTTCTCTCAGTGTCTGTGCTACTGGTGTTATATTTAGGAAGTGATCTCCTATGCCAATGCGTTCAAGACTACTTCCTACTTTCTCTTCTAGCAGGTTCAGAGTAGCTGGATTTATGTTGAGGTCCTGGAGCCACCTGAACTTAAGTTTTGTGCACGGTGATAGATATGGATCTATTTGCAGCCTTCTACACGTTGATATCCAGTTATGCCAGCACCATTTGTTGAAGATGCTTTCTTTTTCCCATTGTACAGTTTTGGCTTCTTTGTCAAAAATTGTATGTTCATAGGTGTGTGGGTTAATGTCAGTGTCTTCAATTCGATTCCATTGGTCCACATGTCGGTTTTTATGCCAATACCAAGCTGTTTTTATTACTGTAGCTCTGTGCAAAAATACTCAATAAAATACTGGCAAACAGACTCCAAGAACACATCAGAACAATTATCCACCATGATCAAGTAGGCTTCATCCCTGGGATGCAAGGGTGGTTCAACATACAAAAGTCCATCAATGTAATACACCATATAAACAAACTCAAAGAAAAAAGCCACATGATCATCTCACTAGATGCAGAAAAGTCATTTTACAAAATCCAACACCCCTTCATGATAAAAGTCTTGGAGTGATCAGGAATACAGGGAACATACCTAAACATAATAAAGGCAATTTACAGCAAGCCAACAGCCAACATCAAATTAAATGGAGAGAAACTCAAAGCAATTCCACTAAAATCAGGAACGAGGCAAGGCTGTCCACTCTCCCCATACTTATTCAATATAGTACTTGAAGTTCTAGACAGAGCAATAAGACAACATAAGGAGATTAAGGGGATACAAATTGGAAAGGAAGAAGTCAAGCTTTCCCTATTTGCCGATGACATGATAGTATACTTGAGTGACCCCAAAGATTCCACCCAGGAACTGATAAAGCTTATAAACACCTTCAGCAACATAGCAGGATACAAGATCAACTCAAAAAATCAGTAGCCTTCCTATATACAATGGACAAAGAAGCTGAGAAGGAAATCAGAGATACATCACCCTTTACAATAGCCACAAATGACATAAAATACCTTGGGGTAACACTAACCAAGCAAGTGAAGGACCTACATGACAAGAACTTTAAGTCCCTGAAAAAAGAAATTGAAGAAGATGTCAGAAAATGGAAAGATTTCCCATGCTCATGGATAGGCAGGGTTAACATAGTAAAAATGGCAATCTTACCAAAAGCAATCTACAGATTCAATGCAATACCCATCAAAATACCAACACAATTCTTCACAGACCTGGAAAGAATAATACTCAACTTCATATGCAAAAACAAAAAACCCAGGATAGCCAAAAGAATCCTGTACAATAAAACAACCTCTGGAGATATCACAATCCATCTTTCTTCTCTTAGAGAGTAATTTCTATCTACCCCTGCATCCCAGCCCAGAAGCAGACAGTTGCAAGGGCCCCTGGTGTCTGTGCATGAGCTTGTTAAGTTAGCCCATCTTCTTTGCAGGAAGATATCTAAGACCACAATAGGTAAAAACTGACTGATAGTTATCTAGGTGTTTTCTTGCTACTGCTGACTTTTTGTGGATTTTATCTCTGGAATTACACCAAAGTCTATTAATAAATAACTGTGGCCTGTGTAGCTAGAAGGTCTTTGTGTGAATATCATGGAGGTGAGCTTGGAAAGCAGCCTATTTTTCTTTGAAGCAAGCTAGTTTCTCACAACAAATGTCAGGGCTTTGAACACTCACAAATCTAAACACAGACAAAAATAAAATTTCAGATATCTCTTTAGAACCAAAACAAGAGACCAGAAACTAATCCTTTTTATTATTCCTATTCTTATTATATTCTTATTATATTCACCATTAATGTATTTTCACCAGATTTATCAGGGTTTTTAGAAATATTTAAATTATTTTTATTTAATATTTTGATATTTTCTAAAGAACATAAATCTCACGTTTCATTCTTATTTCCAGGGAAATTTTTAATCATGACACTAAGAAAAAAAAAGCATTAGGAAGCTCTTCAAATATTTTTGAATGGATGTAATCACTTTCTGTTCTTTATTTGATGTCTTCTGGTCTGCTTCCAGAACTGGGGTTCATACTAGAAGTTTGTGTCAGTTTCTTGACTCTTCTCCCTAAAGTTGATGAGAGAGGAATCAAGACAAAAAGGGAGATGAAAGCTCTAACTTTATTTCTTTGGGATGTTATCCCAAACACATTTTTTTTGTGTGTGCAGTTGTCTTTGAAGACCTCACTAGTTGATAAAGGATTTTTCCTGGCTCCTCAAGCCTGTCCCCCTTTCTGCCACTAGAGAAGATATGGCATGCCTGCATCCTTTCTCCTGCACTGCAGAAGCTGGCCTCACCTCTGTCTCACAGACTGTCACAGGTAGACCAAAACAGAGCAGATGGCAGCTTCCTGGTTGCCCTCTGCAAGCTGGCTCTTGGTCTAACCCTGGGAGATGGATTTAGTAATGCGATACACGTCCTGGTACCTCTCTGCAAAGCCAGGGCATCACTGTAGAGAGGTAGTATCATGCCACCCATGTCCCACTGGAAGAGTGAATCCAGCCCTCTATGTGTTGGGCCGAGTCCTCAGAGAAGCCAGCCACTTTCCCATCCACTAGACTCTGCCTGCCCTGCTGAGTGGAAGGAAGGGAATACAAGTAGAATTAAAGTCTCTCTCCTTCTCACTTTCCTCCTACCCCATGCATCTGAAACTATTTTTATTTTCATGGAGAAATCCAGGCACTTAAGAGCCAAGGCTAAAACATGAGGAAACAGTTGTCTCTGAAGACTTGTATGAACTTTAAACCAACTGTGTAGTGGAAGACAGTTGAGTTGGCAATATGCAGAATGCCCTGCAGTCATTTAGTAATCATTTTTCCGCTTCTCTGTCTGTCAGTCTGTCTATAGGGAATGCTTCTTCTCTCAGTTCTCCTTAACCCTTATGCAGAAACAAACTGATTTCTTTTTTCAGCACTTTGGGCAAGAAGTATTCCCACAGAGATAAAGGGTGTTTCAGTTAAGAGAAACATTCTTTCAGACTAGGATATAAAGAAATAGTCTCATTTACAAAGCACTAAAAAAATTTTTTACATTTACTTAAATGCTAGATTTTATTTAACCAATCTAATTTTTTCACATAGTCATATTTTTCTTAGACCAGCAAACATTTGTTGTCTTTTTTCATTTCTTTTGAAGTCATGTAAGGAGGAAAGCTCTGGCAATTGAATTTTTCAACATCTGATTGGGCCAATGAAGGAGCTGCACATTTCAAACTTTTCCTAATCCAAAGCATGCCATGTATTTCCTAATTCCCAAGCAAGCACTGCCTAAAAGCTTTTGAATATATTATACTGCCTTCTAATTTTAAACAAACTTGATTTAAGCATGTATGCAAATTGTTTCACTTGCTAGTGAGAACACCTTCCCCTGCAGCTCCCAGCAAGGAGCTGAGGATCAGGACAGGTTTATGAAACTCTGATTGTGAATATTGATCAGCCTTTATGTTATCCTGTTAAACTCTGTGTTCGTTCCATTATGGATGAGGTCATGCATCTGAAATGTTCTCTTTCGTATTTGTTAACAAAAATTTGTGGCTCATCTGTACACAGAACCATGCATGAGGCTGCATGAATAAATGTTGTCTGAATGAGCATTCGCTCACTAATTCTGTGTGGCTGTACTCAAGCCCCTCATAGAAGCTTCCACTTCAATGTAGTTGTTCAGTGCACAATCATCTAACTTGTGTAAAATAAACATGATTTGAGAAAGAAAGGGTGAAAAGAGCAAGTAGGCATTTAGAAAAAAATAATTTAAAACTACTCTGTGCCCAGTGCCCCATTCTGTACCACAAGTCTAAAGGTATACACTCAGTAAAGTAGTACAGCTCACAATCATGACTTAGGTTTTTGTTCAGTTCCATTTGTACAAGAGTATGCCAGCTTCTGATATGCAGGGTCCCTGGATAAATGTACACATGTTCATGTCATAGTTCTCGAATGTCCAGAGCATTTTGTAGGAAAGGAATGTGATTCATCAACCCATTGTTGACACACAAAGGATCACAGGGAAGCAGAATATTGTTACGCTGATGAATGAGTAAGATGTCCTTATAAATGAAACTCAAAAAAAAAAAAAAAACCACATTAACTCTCATGAATAGTCAATGCACTGCTTACTATGGGGGACCAAAGTTTAAATCTACTAAATCACCCCACTGAGGAGAAAGAGCCTCCCACCTCTATAGATATCTTTCTGCCCCAGGTGAAGTAAATGTTAATTTCAGGCAGGCTTCATGGAAATAATTACATATTAGTACATAGAGATCACATAAAACTGTTTATCTCTGACTTTCCATCTGAAGTACAATGGTAGTCCACAAGAGAAATGTGACATTAGCAATAGCACCACTTATATTCAAATGCCAGAAAGTGCCTTAATGGTAAATATAAAAAGAACTTCAATGTTTTGAAAAAACCCACATTGGTGATTATAAATATCTATTATTTTGGATTTCTCTCTGAGGCATATTATAATGTTTGAATTGCTGAAATCTGGGGTACATGGATATCTGGAATCACAAGACTCAAAGTCACCTTCAAGGGTATTTGCTGTGTGTGTGTGTGTGTGTGTGTGTGTGTGTGTGTGTGTGTGTGTGTACTTGCCCTCCAGGAGGTCAGAATGGTGGCTTTGATCTGTGGGCTTTTAGCTCAGCAAGGTAGACAGTAGCTGATGAGTGGTTACTAGTAAAATCACTGCATTCCTCATGTTCTCTCTTATATCATTCAGTATCTTATCACCCATTAAAGTCTTATAAAATGTGAAAAATGCTCTTACATAACTTGGGCTTAAATATACTCAGAATAAAATGGGGTCTAGTTTGGTGGTAGAGCACATTCCCTCTGTTGACAAGGCTGTATTTGATCCCTAGCAAAACACATGCACGTGAGCACACTTATACACACAATAGAGAGACAGAGAGATGGTTCTAGTTCTGAAGAAGCCCTGAATACAGTTCCTCTCACAAGAACCAAACTAAAGACTTTGAGTTTTCAATAAAAAAGTAGGCAGTTCTTCTTGAGGACATAAATGTTTCCTTAAAAGATTGTGTTAACCATTTTTAATGAAATGAAACTATAATTTTTAAAGTCTCTACCTGCTGTGGCCTCCTCATCTACTTTTTAGCTTCTGCTTTCTCTCTCTACAGTTTATTTTATTTTATTTATTTAATATTTTTGAGACAAGGTCTCATAGTGTAGCCCTGACTGGCCTGGAACTAGATATGTAGACAAGGCTAGCCTCAAAGTGACAGCGATCCATCTGCCTTTTTCCTCATGAGTGCTGGGATTGGGGGTGTGCACCACTGTTCCAAACCATTCACCTAAATTTTTTATAATGCATTTTAAACTTGAAGTTCCTTAGTGTCTCCAGCAAAGATAGAAAGTAGCTGATTGGTATCCCTTATTTAGAAGTTTGAATCTTTGGCAGGCGAAATAACTGGATGAAAACCAAAAAGATTAAATATAACAGGAATAAACATAAAACCCTATATTTAAATTTATAACATTACCCTACAGATAAGTGATGAGAAGGACTATAGTCGGAAGATTTCCTGTGTCCCAGCCTGCTGGCGGTCGGGACAGATCTCTCCCATTCGCAGCCCCCAAGTAAACACACAGAGGCTTATATTAATTATAACTGCATGGCCATGGCTCAAGCTTTTTGCTAGCTAGCTCTTATATCTTAAATCAGCCTATAACTATTAAACTATGTATCACCACATGTTCCATGGCTTTACCTGTGTCCCATTACATGTTGCTCTTTGGGCAGCTTGATGGCATCTCTCCCAGCCTTCTTCCTGTGTCTCCCTTTGAATTGCCCTCCTGCCTGTAATCTGCCTTGCCATAGGCCAAAACTTTATTTATCAACCAGTCAGAGCAACACATATTCACAGTATACAGAAAGAGATTCCCCCATCAAAGGACTGATTTACATTGAAATAAAATCAAGATCTGAGGATTTTACTTTGCTACAAATTCAAACATAAATCTATCAAGGATACAGCCACCAATTGCTAACTCAACTTCTTGATCTCAGTTGATTTCCCCACACCCCAGGAAATACTAAGCTAATTCTGCTGGGCACTGGACAGAAGTCATATCAAAAAATAGCCAGCTTGATTCTTGCTCATGTTGAAAATTAAGAAGAAGCCTGACATCTCATAAAGAAAACTTTCAAATATGTACCAGTAGACTAGAACCCGGCCTAGGTCTTGATGCATCTTTGGCAACCAATGGCTGTATGAATATCAAATGTCTTTTCAATGGTTCAGGTGTTAAAGACTTGATTACTTATGGGGTATGGAGATTAATGAGTGAGGGCTCTGTCCACTTCATGGAGCAACCCAAGATTCCCAACTTGACAGTGTTATTGACAGGGAGTGAGAACTAGAAGGTAAGCTATAGTTGAAGGAAGTAGATCTCTAAGGTTGTGCCTTGCAAGGGGGAAATCTTGCCTCTGGGTGTGCTGTGTTCTCCTCTCTACTCCACCCCCACTCCCTGTTTTTCCCACTCTCTCTTCTTTTTCTTTTTCCTCCTCCTGTTTTTCATCGCCCTCTCCCTTCTTCTCTTCCTCCTCTTTTCCTTCTTCCTCCTTCTTCCTCCTCCTCTTCTCCTTCCTCCTCCTCCTTCCTCTTCTTTCTTCCTCCTCCTCCTCCTGCCTCTTCATCCCCAGTGCCATATCTCCTTGCCTCTGTGAGAAGAGTAATCTTCCTCAGACTACCATGCCCTTCCACAATGATACTTCTACCTCAACCACAGTCCTAAACTAATGGAACCAACCAACTATGGACCAAAACCTCAGCAACCATGTGCAAAAACTAAAAACTCTCTTCTTCTAAATTCATCCGCTTGGGTAATTTGTCATCACAGTGGAAAGCTAACTAACAAAGTACCTTTCCTATTTTTGCATCTTAAAAATGCCTCTTTTCTCAGGGACACACTCCTTTCCCTATGGGTCACATATCTGTTATTCAAATCTAGATGGTCTTTTAATAAAATTAAAAAAAAAAACCCAGAGCCAGATATCAGGGTGAAAGCTGAAAGATCAGAGAAGCAGAACAGCCAGCTACTAGTTCTTACCTCTACAAAATCCTCAGCCTAAAGAGAGTGAGTTCCTGTTACCTCACGTCTTATATACCTTTCTCTGCCATGCCATATTACTTCTTGGAATTAAATGTGTATGTGCTTCCCAAGCAAAGGCATGAGATCTCAAGTGCTGGGATTAAAGGTGTGTGCCACCACTGCCTGACCTCTATGTCTAATGTAGTGCCTGGCTCTAACCTCTGATCCTCAGGCAAGTTTGTTAGGGTACACAATATATCATCACACATATTTATAACTAGCATTACCATACTAGCATCTACCCAGTGGGAAACTGGTTTTCTTTGATGTGTCTTCCATTGCCTCTGAATTTCTGATCTCTTGTATGAGGAGTTGGGTTCCAAACTTCATGGTCTGGTTATCTTGCTTATAGTTTTGTCCTGCATTTTTATCTCTTTTTTTCAGTTTGCCACATGCACATAAGAATTTGGTCACAGCATCTTAACACAGTAAAACAATGACTGAAATTAACTATTTAGGAATTATTTCCTTTTTTAAAACAGCTGAGACTATGGTAAATTTGATGTATGCTATCTTGGGGTGGGGGAGAAAATGAAACAGGATTACTCTGAACTAATAGTCTGAACTGGAGTTTTCATAACCACTAATATATACATATGTGGTATCAACCATGTGTTTAAAATAACTGATCCCTTTATAGGCATGTTGTTGAACCCTGTATCTGGGAATGTACTGGTAGCACAACTTGAAGTCTTGCCTAATAAATTGAAATTTGCTATAAATTTTGTGGTTTTGTAAATAACAATAATGTCTATATCTTTTTTAAAAAAGCAAAATGCCATTCTGTTTCCTCAGGAGAGAATCCAAAGTGGTATAGGAGGCAGTTGCTTCTACTTAGGCCAAAGAGCAAGAGTTCAAAGGCCTTAATTGGCCAAGTCTTTCATTGTCCATCCTCAAGCCCAATTTCCTGCTCTAGAGCTGTAAAGTAGAAAATAAGTGGTCCAGCAGCTCTGGAGATTGAGTCTTTCAGATTCTCTCTTCTGAAGTGGCTGGTAAGTGCAGCCCATTCATAGGAGGTAGAGTTTTTCATGTCTCCATTAAAAATAGATAGTCTCCAATACCACACACCAAAATATTTTCTTAGCTTCCTAGACAAAAAAATGAAGTTTAGTATTAGAAAAGTTAATTGCAACAAAGGGACTTTTGCTTTGTCCTTCAAAAAATAAAAAGCAAACTAGAAACTTTTGATCTTACCATTTTCGTTTTTTAGCATGAAGTAACCTACTATGGTTGTTCTATAATAACCTGATGGATTTCTTTCTTCTGTTCATTTGCTTTCTTGACTTTAACCTCATCAAAACTTGTCAGGCTTTAGGTGGTTGTTTGGCTTGACTTCTTTGCTCACCATCAATCAAATGCCTGAAGTCTTGATTTTTTTCTGTAGTCCTTATTGTTTGGGTGTTAGATCAAAATGATAATGCAACTTATTTGATTTCTTTCTTTCTTCAAGTAACTCCTTTTAAAAAGTTTTTTTTTTTTTAATCCTCTGGTCGGGAAGATGGCTCATTGGTAAAGGTGGCTTGCTCAGCAAGTCTGAGGATCCACATTTGATCCCAAGAACTCATGTAAAAGGCTGGATGCTGTGCTAATCCCAACAGCCTTAAGGGAAATGGGAGATAGAGACAGAGGCTTATGTGCCAGCTAGGCTGACACAGCAGCAAAAGTAACAAGACTTGACTCCATGTCTAGCATCATGTCATTGATCTGTTTGTAGTTATGTTCCTGGGAAATATTTACTAACCATGTTTCAAACTGTAATAAGTGAACAAATTTGAACAGTAGTTTCAAGATTTTCCTTCTGTTTCGAAAAACAAGAAAAAAAATAGTTGTACTTATCTTTTTTTCCTCTCATTTTTACAGTTTCATCTAAAATTTTATGTCAGACCAACACATAATCAGAAAATAGCCATTTAAAATCCAGTGCCTATTTGTAGCCACTTTCTAGATAAATGGACCTTTTCTGGTGAGGTCCAGAAGCCAGGCTTGGAGAAATCTAAATTAAAAGATAAACTGTGTGGCTAGTGAAAATAATTCAATCAGTAAAGTGCCCATAGTACAGGCTTGAGAACTGGAGTTTAATTCACAGAACCCACATAAAAAAAAAAAAAAAAAAAAAAAAAAAAAAAAAAAAAAAACTCCAGGATGGTAGCAATGGTAGTATGTACTTGTTTGTTGTCCCAGGGCTGGGGAGGCAGAGACATGCAGATCCCTGGAGCTTTATGGCCAGCTAGCCTAGCCTACATTGTGAGTTCCAAGACAACAAGAGACCTTGTCACACCCATCCAAAAAGCAAAAGTGAATGGCACCTGACAAATTAGACCAGAGGTTGTCCTCTAGTATCCATCCATGCACACACACACACACACACACACACACACACACACACACACTGAACTGAGATGCCTAGCGGTGGTATCAGTGGTATGAGCTAATCAGTAAGGTCATGTTTTCAACTGGAGTTCCTTGTGCCAGGCTCTCAGAGAAGCACCAGGCTAAAGGAAAACAGCTCATTCGTGTTCTTCATTCAGGTTGATGAGAACTCACAGATGAACCTGAAGTGCAACCAGGATTGATTCTGAGATTCTTCAGGGGACTCCTCACCACCCATTGCTATCATGTTGCTTCACAACTGAAATGAAGCCCTGATGTTCAAACCACTCATATGCAAATGTATCACCAACTGTGCCATAGAACCACCTTAAGTGTCTTAGGTATTTTCCATGTTAGTAACATTACTTTCTCCACCTTTAAGCATTAATGATTACCCTCAGACTACAAGATACCAGGAAACATTGCAAAGGCTGTATGTAGAAACCCTTTTTCTCCATTTCAATATATAAATTATTTTCACTAGTTAACATTCTCTCTGCATTTGCATTACCACACAATTTAACTTAATTTTAAGATCTAGAGGTCAAAACTGAAGCACTTTTTAATATTACATTTTAATTAGCTTATTTTAGGCACTCATGACAATTGGTTTCATTGTGACATTTTCATACGTGTCTATAATGTAATAGGGATCATATTTATCCCCCTTTTCTCCATCTTACACTCCCTTGTCTGCCTCCAGTTCCTGTTGATCCCCACTGCCCGTTTCCATCCAGTCCCTCTTCCACTTTCATGCATTTTGGGGGATGATCTTGGTTAAGCACCTATGCTTTGTATCGATTCTTAATAAATACATATTTACAGAAGTGTGGGCAATTTACCAACTATACCACTATAGAAAATATCTCTCTCTGACAAGTATACCTGTGTGTAAATCCTCAGGGTGGGGCTCCCAATGCCCCTCCCTGCTAGCTGTTAAGTGCCTAGTGTTAATGAGTGTTTAGTAGGGCCTCATAAGCTCTTCTCCACTCCACGGTGGAATAAGTTGAAAAGCCCAATCTCATTCAGGTGAAGTGCAGGTCATCATGGCTGCTATAATTCTGAGTGTCAGAGGCATTTCTTAAATGACTCATTTGTTGTACCAGCTTGGGAATAAAGCAGAATTTCAGAAGTTTCGAGAGTTTATCAGTTTTTGTTCAAAAGCTAACAGTGACAGCAACAGCTTTTCCCCAAATGGTTGGATTTCTAATGAATGTTATATATCTCTATATACTATAAAGCTCAAATGTGTTGGCAAATGATATAGTTTACCGGATGCTTCTGTTTAGGAGAAGCAGTGTTGTGGGCTTGGGAAAATAGTCAGTAACCTGATTTACATGCAAACACAGAACTTTAACATAACCTCAGTACACTGATGAAAAAACATGTATAGTGGAGAGCAGTTGTAATTCCAGCCCTGAAGAAGCAGAGACAAGTGGATCCCTGAGGCTTCCTGTCCTACCAATCTAGTCAAATCAGAGAGCAACAGGTTCAAGTGAGAGACTGTCTCAAAAAACAAAGTAGACAGTAATTGAGGAAAATGCCTTATGTTGACCTCTGATCTCCTCATGCACATTCACACAAGGAGTGCACACAGGAGTATGTCTTTCTTGTGAATGTATCAGTGTTTACTACTGAGTTGGTATGTAAGTTTGAAACTAAAACCAGAGAATTTGTTGTTTGAAAATCAATCTGTCTTTAGTAAAATGGGCTCATTTAAGTTCAAAGTCTGTTGTAAGGCCCTTCTTCACTTTATGAAACTGTTAGAATAAGGACAGAATTCTTACTACATTTGGGGCCACTTCACTGTCTAATCAAACTTTCACTATTTCATTGTTTTCAAATATTTCACTATTTGATTGATATTGATACTCAGTGGTCCAGGGATATGCAGATTATAGCTAGAGTATGTGATTAAAGGAATCGCATTAAATTAATATAATTTAATCAATTAAAGCTTCAGTAGCTTCTGAACAACAGGTTTTCCAAATACTTTCTCTGATTTAAATTATTGACATATTCAACTTCATCTCTGCTTTTGGACACAGCACATAGTCATCATCATTACTTAAGCATCTGGAAACCACAGATTCTCAACATGTTTCTTTTGTGATTTCCTTTGTGTTATAATAGAGTGTTTTATATGTTGCCTCTCCAAACCTGTGAGCATCTCAAGAAATATTCGACTCAGTATAATTTCATAGGTAGATAAGATTAGAATTGTCCTCAATTGAATAGGACAGACTAATTTTAACCACTCATTCTAAAATGGTGAAATTGCTGAAAGTCAACTTGTGTACCAGCCAATATATATTCTGGTTTCAACACTAACACCAAAAGTTGTTTATATTTTATTCTCTATTTATTTTCTTCTAATCTTAGTTTTATCAATGGTTCCATAATTTTGAACAATGATAACATGGTTCTTTACTACACATTAAGTTTAAGACACAGGACTCGGTATCACTATTATTGTGATGGGTAGTTGGTGTCAGCTTCTCACACACTACAGTCACCAAAGAAGAAGGAATCACAGTTGAGGAATTGCCTCTATCTGACTGGCCTGTAGGTGTGTCTGTGGGGCATTTTCTTGATTAGTGATTGATGTGAGACAGGGCCCAGTCCACTATGGGTAGTTAGATCTGGATTGTATGAGGAAGCAAACTGAACAAGCCAGTAAGTGAAATTCCTCCAGACTTTCTATCTCTGCTCCTATTTGAGCTCCTTCCCTGAATTCCTTCAGTGATGATCTGTGATCTGAAAGTGTAAGTCAAATAAACGCTTTCCCCCCGCCCCCAATTTTGTTTTTGGTCATGGTTTTCATCAAAGAAACAGAACACAAAATAGGATCATTGATTTGAACTTTGATTGTCTTTTAAGTTTTATGTCTTTATTTAGCAGTGCATGGGCATGCTGGGCAAGGCAAGACTGAACTATATCCACTGCCCTTGCTTTTAATTATACAAAATAAATAGAGCCGCTATGGGGTCTAGAGGGATGTATCATTCATTAAAGTGATTGCCTTGAAAGTAGGAACACCTGAACTTGATCCCTAGAACCTATGTTTAAAAAGCAGTGTTAGTCATGGTGTTGTATACTTGTAGTCCTACCGCTTGGAGACAGATAAATTCCTGAGGCTTTCTGGTTAGCCACCCTAGCTTACTTGGCAAATTCTAGGCCAATGAGAAATTGACTCAAAAAAAAAAAAAAAAAAAAAAAAAAAACAAGTTGGAGGATCTGGACAGAGTGCTCAGTGGTTAAAAGCACTGTCTGCTCTTCCAGTAGACCCAGGTTTTAGTCTTAGCACCCACATGGTGGTTCACAACTATTGTAATTAGAGTTTCTAATGATTCAAAGACATCTTCTGGCTTCCCAGGGCACTAGGCATATATGTGGTGCACAGACATACATGTAGACGAAAAGACCACACACATTAAAAAGTAATAAAATCTTTATTAAAATAAAAAAAAATCATGTTTGTGCCTGAGAAGCAGCACCTTAGGTTGACCTCAGGCTTCCACATGTATGTGCACATATATGCCTACACACACACATCCATGCACCCAAGATCAAACACACACACACACACACACACACACACACACACACACACACACACAAATCTACTCTAAAGCTGGGTTTCATGCTGATGTGTTTATGAAACTTGTCATTTAAATAACTGGATACCCGGTTTTTCTTTTGCCTCTTACTTTCATGACAATAGTTGACATCTTATAGAAATGAGTGGAAATAAATCTGAGTTGAGACAAACCCTCTAAGAATGCTTTCTCTCTCATTCTTTAAATCTAGTGATTTTCCATCTCTGACTCTTAATGTACAAAACATTTGCAACTCCTGGGATATCTCAGCTGTTGACACTTCATGGAAACCTCCAGTTCTGTGTAGGTGTTGCCAAGTAAATTTGAAACATGGAGGTGGAAGAAAAGCCATATGTCCTTAAAAGTTCGATTTATTTTTTAAGTCAAAAGAGGGTTTTAAGTGCAAAGGAGAGTCAGTAAGCAGCTTGTACAAGGAGCGTCACAGGTCAGGGGCTGGTGGCAAGCAGAGCCTCTATTAAAAAATTCCTAGCAAGCCATTGCTTTATTATTCGAAAAAATATGACCCATTTTAAAAATAGCTATGATGTTTCTTTTTAATGATTCGAAATTATACACCACCAAAGATATGTCTGTCATCTAATGTATACCAGTTTTAGTTAATATGTTAACCAGTTCCTTTTTGGTGAGTTCCAACTACATCTTGAGAAAGGTGCTTGCTTACAGAAATGTGTAGTAGGATTGTTCTAGAGAATACAGCTCACCCTCAGGAAGTAACTGTTTCTTCTGAGATCCAGGTGAAGTGTGGGTGCCTATGTGTGTGTGTGTGTGTGTGTGTGTGTGTGTGTGTGTGTGTGTAAGCAAGTCAGAGGTTGGTGAGTTGGCATTGGATGTCCTTTTCAAATGATCTTTACCTTGTTTTTATGAGACAAAGTCTCTCACTGAACCTGGAGTTCATCAAGTCATATAAACTAGCTGGGCATCAAGTTCTTTCTGCCTCTGCCTTCCCAGAAATGGGACTTTTCGTATGCATGCTGAGAATCGGAACCAAACCAGTTGAATCCAAACTCAACTTCATTCTTATGCAATGTGAGATATCCTCCCAGAACCAGGTGATTTTTCAGTGTTAAATTTTAATCACTGACATTTTTTTCTAAATGTGTCTGCACATGTATGTAAATAATTGTATAGACATGTAAATTTCTGCATAAGTGAGCAAAATTTTTCAGGAAAACTCAGGACCCAGAAAGCAAAATAAGCTTCATGTTCCTTTGTGGGCCTCTAGAAGAGGGGACAAGGTAGAAATCATAACAAAAACTTTCACAAGGAAAATAACTCTGTGATTTTCCCCCACATAGCCTGTAGTTTAAACTATCAGCAGAGTCAAAACACTCACAACTACACTCTCACAGACACACATACAAACACAAATACACAATGCAATGCACATGTCCAAATAATAAAACAAAGGACTTTCAGAATAAAAACTCTTGAAAATCTTAAAATTCCCTTTAGTTTACAATTGGAAAAATACTCACCATGCCATCATCAGCTTCGAAATGTCCTTTAGCCAAGATGATACCATGAGAAGACACAGGATGAGCTCCCAGCCTTCTATTAATCCTAGACCGTTTTGACTCTTGTGTTCTGTATTAAAGACTTGGCACACATTTTGTTGTTTTCAGTGGCTTTATCCAGAGTATTTTATTTCTGGGTACTAACAGGGTATACAGTAGTGGTATTTTATATTATACAGTGACCATTTTCTAGCACAGGTTTGGTGACCTTGTCCAGGGTATAAATAAAACCCCAGTTAAAAACTCTGACCTCTGAAGTTTCTGATCCTGGAGAGATTTTTGTTAAGAAATGACTGAGGTTAGCTTGCTTTCTCATGAGCTGTATCTAATTATATCTTTTGACTGGCTCTTTCATATCTTATTACAATTGATACATTTGATTGTGATAGTAACTTGTATAGATTCTCCCTATTCGCCTTTCCCCCACTCACATTACAAAATTAATACTAAAATATTCGAATGGCTAAAATTTCAAAAACATGAAAATGCTTTAATGTTTTCTTAACCTTGTTTCTGATGTGTATGTGTTCAAGTGTGACTGTATGTATAATCATTTTAAACTTGCCAATATTTCCTATGATTGAAAATGTCTATATTTCAGGCTCACAGTGGGTGAAGGTACTTGCTACCAAGACTAAGGACCTAGGCTCATTCCCTGGGCCCCACATGATGGAAGAAGCTAACAAACTCTTTGCCAAAAATTATCTTCTGACGTGCATGCCTACACTACTGCACATGTTTGTATACACACACACACACACACACACACACACACACACACACACACACCACAGAGAGAGAGAGAGAGAGAGAGAGAGAGAGAGAGAGAGAGAGAGAGAGAGAGAGAGAGATTTCAGAGCTTTCTTGTGCTCTAAAAACAGTTCTTATCTGGAAGTCTCTAATAATCAGGATCACCATGCAATTCAGTGTCAGAGAAGCAAGGCATGTCTTTGCTGTCCCAATCTGACTTGTAAAATTAACATACATAGACATAACACAGCTCAGAGATGGGGGCTCAAATGTCCACCAGTGAGAGCAGCTGCCAAGTGACCACTCAGTAGGTAAGGCACTACTGTGTGGCAGGACCATGTGAAACTCCAGGTCCTTGGGAAAGCCTCAATCACTGTAGAAATTGTTATCATTGCTGTATTGCTGTAGTTAAGTTTCCCTGCCATCCCAGCAGAAGGGCTTACAGGTGGATGTGAGATGATTGAGACCAAACAAGAAGTGTGTTTTCCTGGAATGCCTGCATCCTGGCTGTGTCCTGAGATAAGTACAGACCTATTGTCTTTATATTCTTGTACAATTGGTTCAGTAAGAGGGTTACTGGGCAGTGACTTTGGAGAATCCGATTCCAAGTCTAATTTTGCAACTTTATCTTTATATACCAGGGCCTATAAATACCTTCAAATTTGTATTTTATTAAAGTGACATTAAATTTTATTTCTTGAGCCTGAAAATTTAAAGGTTGAGCTGTTTGATTTATGGTTATAATGAAAGGTAAGAGTTAGATGGGGTTCAAAAATGGAGCTACAAGTAGGCCTCAGAGCAGGTGGGGAACCCCCAAACTTGTTTTAGGAAGAATCAACAAAGGTTTCAAGTGTGCAAACTTTAACCATGGCTCTCAAATTTTAGTCCATCCAAACATTTTGAAACATCTTTTCTCTGGCTGAGGCTGAGGTTCCTTTGTTGTTGTTATTGTTTGTTACATTGTTTTTGTATTTTACTTTATTTATCATGTGTGTGCCCTCTTGCATGCCACTGTGTGGAGACTAAACAACAAAAACTAGTTTTCTCCTCCTACCAAGATCAAACTTGAGTCACAGGCTTGGTGGCAGGAATTTTTGACTGCTCAGTCATCTCATAGGCTCTGCAAATTAATTTTGAAGTTCTCTTCTGTGTGCAGGTTCAGGTCCCATCCTCAGAACCACAAAAAAAAAATTGGCTTTCCCCTTTCCCTATCCTTCATAGTCTCCTATAAAATTTTTCTTCCTTCCTCTTCTCTTCTCGTCATTTCTTTCTCCTCTCCCTTCCTTCCCCTTCTTTTCCCTTCCCTTTGTCTCCCATTCTCTCTCCTTCTCTTCCCTCTCCCTTCCTCTCTTCTCTCCACTCTCTTTTTCATAGCTGAGAGTGTACTTTGTATGAGATCAGTAGGAATCAGACTGTGAACCCCTGTCCAGGCATGTGATCATCCATAGATCCTACTGAGCCACCTGCTGGTTCACATGAACTCTCACACTTCGTCCTTCCTTTTTGCCTTCTAGCTCTTCCTGCCTGCTGTGGGACCTCTATCTGTTTTTCTGATGTGAGAGAGCCCTCCCTGTGTCTTTCTGAACACTCTTACATAGAATGAGTTTGTAAAGCTGAGGTCACCCAACAACTGAGAGCTCTGCAGAGACTTCCTTCCCTTGGAGAATGAAGGAGTCAGGCTGTCCGGTTCCATGATTTCAGCTACTGCTTCCTTCCCTGGTGGAATGGTTCGATACGACTGAATGCAAACCAGAATCCCATGGAGAAAGCCTGAGCTCTGGCTTTACCACCTTCCTCTGGCAGGCTTCTCCCTGAGCAAACGAGTGTGTAAATGGATTTGTTGTTGTTGTTGTTTTGGTTTGTTTGTTTGTTTGTTCAGAATGTATCATGTAAAGATTATGGAAAAGGGATGGAATGTAGAAAGATGACATCACCACACACAATGTGTTTTTTTTTTCTCTTGAAAGGATACTAAAGTGGAAATAGGCATGTGTCGTTTGCTAGATAGACAAGCAGGCGTGCAATGGTGGAATGTTCATGGGAGTAGAAGAAAGAAGGGTTTTGTCCCATTGTCAGTGACCTTTGAATGTGTCCAAGGAGCATCGCTTTCCTCGCCCTCTCTCACTTCTTTCTCTTCCCTTCCCTTCCTTTCTTTTCCCTCCTGTCCCTTCTCTGCTTTGTTTCCCCCTCCCTTAATTGCTTTCACCTTTCAAGTAGTCTTGTGTTCATTCTTCACTACTCTCTAGTCTGTTTCGTTCAACAGCAAATTCTAAACATAGCTTAAGTTATGAGTTTTCTCTCACATGCAGGAGAGGTATGGATGAGAGTTCCTTAACTGATTTACATTATATGGAGTAGAGGAATGATTTAAAGATCAACACCAGGATGTAAGGACCCCCTTGCCCATTTGAAATATCACCAATCACATCTACTTAGCAACTGTGGTTACCTGCACAAGATCAAGTCAGTTGAAAATCCCAGCATGGGCTGAGGAGGGGCTCAGAAGGCCCCACCTGTCTGAGGAGCTACTAGCAAGTGATGGTTGTGGGGGAAAGAAGATCACTGTTCTTTATGAAGATGGCCCCCAGCAGGTTGTCCATGTCACAGTGGATGGCCCCACACCCATGCACATATGAACAGTATTAATTAGACTCATTTGGGTTAAAAATAAAGATTAAAATTTCAAAATAGGACATAATATTAAGGGAAGATATGTTGGGGGTATCCTAGAAGTTTCAGGGAATGGATAGTATTACCAAGATATATTATATAGACGATATGAAATTTTCAAAGAATAGGCAAGAAAAAAATATCAGCTGTAAGAGAAAGTAAAATCAAGGGGGCTCTGTGATATCACCATAGCAAAGGTCCTAACCCACCCTTCTGAGTGACTTCAGGCTCCACCCCTCTTTCTAGCCAGACCCTCATCCTCCCACTCTAGTCTCATCGCCATCAGTTAATTGGCTGAGGTCTGCACTGTTTGGTGATGGATGTGAGGTTTTTAAGAGGCCTGGAACATGACTGATGGAGATGTGAGTCATGGCAGAGCCAGGTGGTTTCCTGATCTATGAAACAAGAAAATCATTTTTTCCTTTACCTTGTACATCCCCTACAATGGAAGTGGCTTTTAAACTCTGCTTTCCTAAAGGAAATGCCAGTAGCATGCAGTCTGCCTGAGGCTGTGGTGTAATAGGGTGTAAAGGGGATGAGAATAAAGTGAGAGCCAGATAAAAGGAAGGGAGGTCAGAGGAAACTGTGCATCACAGGTGTACAGTTTCAAGACCAACATAAAAACAGTGCTTTATGTGACGTAACACAAAGCACTTACAGTCTTAGTCTTAGGATGAAGGACATTTAAAAGTCTTAGGACTTTTAAAATGTGAAAAGGTACCTACCTTGTGTTCTTCTTGTGATGGTTCTATATACTGATACAGAGGGTGCCCAGTAGATAACAAATAACGTGTGGGGTGGGGGAATGAGAATGAGAAAGAGGGATGGAGGGTGGGAGGAGACAGTCTCTGACTGCTCCCGAATGGATACTTAGGCTTTTTTTATGCTTTTTCGTGTTTTCTCTTTCTATTCTCTCTCACACACACTATCCAGTTCCTTCTGTGTGTGCAGCAGCAGTGGGCTTCCGTTCCATATCCCGCTTCAGTTGAAAGCACCTATGCTCTTTTTTTCTCTTCTGCACTGTTACTTGCTACATGCCCATCTTGACAGTAGGCTGCTGCTGTTTATTTAGGCAGTGTGTCTGTGTGTCTGTCTGTGTGTGTGTGTGTGTGTGTGTGTGTGTGTGCTCATGTTTACAGAGGACAACCATGGGTATTGGTGTTTGTCTCCCACCTTCTTTGAAGCAAGGTTTCCTGTTTGTTGCTGTGTGTGCCAGCATGTCCAGCCCCCAAGCTCCTGGGGATGCTCCTGGGTTTGCCTTCTATCTCTCCTGAGGAGTACTGTGATTACAGATGCATGCTACCATGCTCAGCTTTCTTTATGTTCTGAGCATTTGAACTTAGGTCATCTCACTTGTGTAGCAGATATTTTATCCACTTTCAAACTTTTATTAAGACAACTTACTTCTAACTAGAAGAATATCATTTTATAGTAAAAATCCTTCCAATAGCAAATCAATACAATGTGGGGCATCATTATGAGTGAGTATTCATTAAAGATTATGAATTTTATATGAAATTAAAGACCCAGAAGTAAGAAATGCCAAGCTAATATAGCATTTTCAATGTTGATACACTTATATGGAAGAAATTAAACACTTGTAGAAGTCCATCCTGAATTCAGTAAACAGAAGTGCCAGTAAAAAGGAACGTTTCAGGCTGAGTGGATAGCTCAATCAGTGCAGTACTTGTACTGTATAAAATCCATGAAGACCTAGGCTCGATCCCCAGAACTCATGAATATTCAGGTATGGTTTCACTTGTAATCTCAGAGATGTAAAGACAGAGACAGAAGGACTGGCTGACTGACTGGCTGCCCAGTCTAGATAAATTGGTAAGGTTCCAATTCAATGAGAGATACTGTCTCAAAAACCAAGGTGAGAAGCCATTGAGTAAGACACCCAAGGTTGACCTTGGTGCTCCACAGGTGTTTCTGTGTATACACAAAAAGCATACAAACACACAACCAGATACACACCCATATAACACAAAGTAGCATTTTAAACATCAGTCAAATAGTAGGATCTTAATCCATACTTGTTGAATTAAGTTCTGTGTGTAAGTAATTATTACAAAACATGTCAGAAGTAGTGTCTGCATAAACCAGAAGGACTTTAATAAACATCTATAGAAAAGTTTTAATCTTTAAAAATTACTTGCAATAATAGTATAAAGAACTGTCATCTAGTATTGAACAATGAGAAGCATATGGCATAAGTTTTTACTGTTTTCTTTTATAAATTTGTATTTATAGTATAAAATTAATTTTTTAAATTTTATCAAAAATCACATAATACAAAATTAACCATATCCACTATTTCTAACTGTTCAATTCAGTCATATTAATACACATGCACATGTTTTCATCTTAAGTTCTTATAAGGAACCCTTATAACTAATGACTAGACAAATAAAGCAATTTCAAGAACGGCAAAGTTTTCTGAACAGGTGCATTCACTAATGACGTCAATGACAGGCAAGATCACAGGTTCCCTGTTGCCTTGGCAACACAGGCTCATGCTAATGATTGGCCTTTCCCACATCCTCACCTGGGAATATCTTTGAGTCTCAGCCTTTGGGGGGAAGTTTGTAAGGAAACCTGTTCATCAAAGGAAGAAAAATTGGGTTTATCATTTTATATCAAAAGATTTCAATATTGTCTTTTATATGTTTGTTTTGCATCTGGGTCTATAAACTAATGCTCTCTGCTTCACTAGAGCAGATATAATGAACACTCCATGAAAACTAGTCTAATATGACTGGTCTCTAAAAGGCTCCCTTGAAAGGTATTGGTAAACTGAGTCATGAGTGCACACTTGATTTATTGATAGATTATGAACAGTTCATAGGTATGATTGAAACATGATGTAATAAAAATAATTTTGCATTATGTTCCATTTAAAGTAAAGACTGTAGATATAAATCATGTCCTGTAGTTTAGACATTTACCTCAGAAGGGAGTAAATTATAGCCTAAATTCTATTTTATTTTCTTTGGTAGTCTGACAAAGCTTTAGATATGCAGTCAAAGATTAAAATGTATAGAAACTACAAAAAACATGCTGATGTGCTAGTGAAAAGTGAAAATTATCATTAAAATAATTAAATAAATTAAATTTAAAAACCTAAAGACATTTTTCAAAAGTTACTTTCCCTTTGCAAATCCTTTCTCCTTCACTTGAACAACTTTCTCTCTCTCTCTCTCTCTCTCTCTCTCTCTCTCTCTCTCTCTCTCTCTCTCTCTCTCTCTGTGCATGTGTGTAGGATTGTACACCCATATAGGGATGTAGATGTATGCATAATATGTGAAGGTCAGAGGGCAACTTTTGGTAGTGGATTCTCCTTCTACCATGGGTTTCAGGTGAACAGACTTGAACTACACTTTTCCTCTATGAGCCATCTCTCTGACTTTAAATATCTTTTTCTTCTATCTATTCTGTTTTTAGACTTTGACATTCATGCCTGAATTTTTGTGTTCTGTAAGAAGTGGTGATTGTTTTTACCATTTTAAAGAAGCATTTATTAACTTTCAAGTTTAATTTAAAAAAAAAATACATGGTTTAGAAAACTCTTACGTTATCTGCAAAATTTGAGGCTGGATTATTTTTTCCATTGACACAGGGAGTCTTAAAGGAACAGTTTTCTAAATGTTGCTGAAGCTTTAGTACCATGCCTTTTATTTTATTCATCACTTCATCTCATTTCACTCCTCAGTTCCCGCCCACTCTCGCACTTCCTGAGCAAGATGAGTTTGTGAACACATTTCCCTTTTTTTTAAGCTCAGGACTGAAATGAAGGCTCCCTGCAGCCACTGGCAGGGCATCTAATGTCACACATTCTCCTCTGAGACTGAAGTCTAGAGCATTGTGACTCTTTCTTTGTACAGTAGTTATCTTCTAAGAAGGTATAGATATCATGTTCTGTGGTGTGCTAATAACCCTAGAGAGAAAGGGTCTCCAGGTAGATGACCGCTGATCTAACTCACATATGAACCATTAAACGTTCTCATTGTCTATCCCTTTAGTCTCAGGATTTAGACCTGCAGATGTCTTTCTTCTGAAACATGGAACCACTGAGGGAGGAAATTTGCCAGCTGATGTTTTTAAATGTGTGTGCTTTCATAGGGCATTACATTCTGTTTCAGCTATTTCATTTCAGAGCAAGTTACTTCCATTTCATGTTGGTAATCACTGATTATTTGGGTTCATTTCAGAGAGATTCTCTTCATTTTTAAGCAGCATGATTTGTTTAATGGTTACAATTTTAATAGAAAAATTGAATTATTACTTCGCTTTTTTTTCCTTGGGGGGTGGGTTTCGAGACAGAGTTTCTCTGTGTTGTTTTGATGCCTGTCCTGGATCTTGCTCTGTAGACCAGGCTGGCCTTGAACTCACAGAGATCCACCTGGCTCTGCCTTCCGAGTACTGGGATTAAAGGTGTGCACCACCACCACATGGCTGAATTATTACTTTTAGGAAGTTATGATAAATCATATATCTTTCGAAGTTATTTAAAGGTTGAATTACTTCTTGGGAGGAAGAAGGAAGAACCTCCAGGAAATACTCAAAATTCAGTCACTAACATTTTTAGTATTTGTGTATGGGATATGGACCAGATAATGTGTGTGAATTGCTGTGAATTTCAAAGCTGTGAGGCCTGAGGGCATTTGCATATCTCATTTTTGATTCTTTGACAGTTTCATACATATGTATATAATGAATTGTCATTTTATTCCCCTTACCCTCTCTCATTCTCCCTCCTCTAAGCCCTTCTTCCTAACATGTCCCTCCTAATTCATATCCTTTCTGTCTCTCTCTGTCTCTGTGTGTGTGTCTCTCTCTCTGTCTCTCTGTCTCTCTCTCTCTGTGTGTGTGTGTGTGTGTGTGTGTGTGTGTGTGTGTGTGTCTCCCACTGAGTTTAATTGGAGTCCCATGCATGGGTGAGGGATTCTTTAATGAAGCATGAGGAACTTACTACTGGCTACCACTGAAGGAAATAGCATCCTCTCACCCTGCAGCCATTAACTGATAATTCACTGACTAAGGGGAGGCCTCCTGAGCCCTTCCTGTTGGTGATGAAATACCAAGGGACTAGGTTTTGTGTAGGTCTTGTTCAGGAGACCAAAGCCAACATTTGCATATCTTTGTGTTTGTTTTTTTATTTATTCTCTCATACTATACATCCCAACAGCAGCCTCCCCTCCATCCCCTCCTCCCACCTCCCACCTCCTCACCCCAGATCCACTATTCCTCCGATATTTGCATATCTTAAGAGCTATGTAGATTTGAAATTCAATGAAGCCATCTTTCTGAGCTTCTTTGAATAGAAAAAGGAAGATTAAGCTCATAAATTGACCACATAACTTCTTCCCTCTTCATGGTATCCACGGTATGTAGTCATTTAATGAATGCTGTTATGACTCCTCAGGTCATTGGCCAAAAATTCCAAGAGATCTCTAGTCAAAGGAATGGGCCAAAAGAAATTCCAGATATATATACATACATATGAAAATAACTACCTGTCAGCCCTGAGGAAATGTAGAATAGGGCACACAAAAATCTCTAAAGCAACTATATTAGCATTTTCTTTTCAATGAGAACCTGTGTATGTGTGATAACTTATAGATATCATTTTGAGATGTTTCCTAGTAAAAGTGTTCTGATTAATCATTTCATTAATCAATTAAAATTGGCATTTCCAGCAGAATTTTTACTACTCATATTCTCCATTAGAATATTGCAATAACTTGAGGCTGATGGGTTTTTATAAGCTCAATTTATTACAAGCATGAGAACCACTTGAAAGATTTTTTTTCATTTAGTCATTTATCAAACCTAAAAGTATCTTACAGGTCAATTAATTGTGAAGGTCATTCAAGGTGACCCTAGTATCAACTTCCAAGTGTACACCTGGAGCCCTAAGGACATTCCCAGCCTTTTCAGTATTTCAGATAAACAAACAAATGAAAACTAGCATTTATAATATTTCTGAAACACTTCTGTCCAGCCTCCTTCTCCCTCTCAACATGTACAAAGGACCTTCTCAGAACCCCAACAAAGTACCAAATTGCAAGGGACAGACCCCAAAATCAAGGAGGAAAATCCAGCTATCTCCTGTGAGTCTGAAACAGAGAATTCGCAAAAGAGAGAATCATGTTCTTTCCTGTGGCAAATTACTTGTTCACTTTGGGTGGGCACCATCTTCTTCTATATAAGGATGATGATGATAATGATGATGATGATGATATCTTCATGAAGCTGCTGTGAGAAATCAGTACACTCAAGGTTCTCTGTTTGCCTGCATTATGGTAACTGAATGAGTTAGCTTACTTTTAAAATTCAAAACATGTCAAACTCCAAATATTTGGGCATCTTCTTACTCAACAAGCTACCTATATTCTTAGTTTGTATGTTCCTGGGGAATAAAAACATATAGGAGACTGAAATTAGAGAAAGAATTCATTTCTTCAAGAATTTGGAATGTTGTAGAGGGAAAAAACTGGCTCAGTGTTTTTCCTTCTCAGAGGACTGATAAATCTTTGTACATTTACATTGTTTATCTCCCAGGAATGCCATTAATATGAAGAACTAAACCTTTAAAAGGCTTACTTTAAATCAACCCTTCCATTGCATGTGCAGAACAAATTAATTTTGGAATTTATTCCTTGACCTGAAAACTACCCCAACCTACTACACCATGGATGTGTTTTTTTTCAACACAAGTCAGCTGTAGCACTTTAAAAACCTGGTAGTTCACTATTGTTGTTGTTTGTGATGTTCAGAGAAATACAAGACTGAATGAATATAAAGGTCCATTGTTTTAGCCCTTTTTCTTTTTGGAGAAAAACCAATGAAATGCTGTAGCTAGAGTTTTCCTGCCTTGCCCACAGTCAAGACAAATCTTTGTCACCCGCCAGTCCCACAGCCACTCAGACCCAACCAAGTAAACACAGAGACTTATTTTGCTTACAAACTGTTTGGCCAGGCAGGCTTCTTGCTAACTGTTCTTTTATCTTAAATTAACCCATTTCTATAAATCTATACCTTGCCACATGGCTGGTGGCTTACCGGCATCTTCACATGCTGCTGGGCATGGCTGCGGCTGGCAGTGTCTCTCTGCCTCAGCCTTCTGCTTCTCACAATTCTCTCTCCTTGTCCCACCTACTTCCTGCCTGGCCACTGGCCAATCAGTGTTTTATTTATTGACCAATCAGAGCAATTTGACATACAGACCATCCCACAGCAAAATGCCTCACAGAGAATGGAGGATATAATATATATTTCAGAAGCACTGTGGGCTGGAGTTGTAGCTCAGTGGTCATCTGCTTGCCTGGGTATATAAGGGCCTGGATCAATCCCCAGCACAGGAAGTAAAGAAAAAAAAAGAAAAGTAGTTGCATCTATGCTGTGGGATGTTCTGTATGTCCTGTGGGAGTCCTTCTTGGGTTCTTTGTGGCGTTACCCAGCAGGTCCGCATAGAGGATGATTAGGACCATGGGCCTGAGTACAGGTGTCTGAGATGGTCTGCACTTGGCTGTGCTGGGGGATGGTCTGTATGTCAAGTTGCTCTGATTGGTCAATAAATAAAACCTGATTGGTCGTGGCTAGGCAGGATGTATAGGCGGGACTAACAGAGAGGAGAAATAAAAGGACAGGAAGGCAGAAGGACGGGCTGCCAGATGCCGCCGCCATGACCAGCAGAATGTGAAGATGCCGGTAAGCCACCAGCCACGTGGCAAGGTATAGATTTATGGAAATGGACTAATTTAAGCTATAAGCACAGTTAGCAAGAAGCCTGCCACGGCCATACAGTTTGTAAGCAATATAAGTCTCTGTGTTTACTTGGTTGGGTCTGAGCGGCTGTGGGACTGGCGGGTGACAAAGATTTGTCCTGACTGTGGGCAAGGCGGAAAACTCTAGCAACACATCTATGTCTTTATTCTTCACAACAAAGCTAGGAGGAATGAAATACTGTACATTTCACTAACCGTAAAAGTAAAGTTTAGAGAGGTTATATGTCTTTACTGGATGTATATGTCTTTACTCTGTCAGACTGCTGTGTGAGTGTAAAACCGAACATCTCTACAGAGTAAGACAGATGTTAACATGAAATTGATCCTGTCAGTAGCAGGAGTCTGGAAACCCTAAGCAATTATAGAAGATAGAGAGCAGGATCTCCAGTGAAATAGGGTGTAGGACTGGAGCAAGACAGAAGAGATAAGGAATACTTATCTTGTGTTCTTCTAAATATAATAATCCTCTCTTCATCTGGGTTTGTTTCCTGCAGTTTCAAACACTCATAGTCAAGCACAATCTACACATGTTAAATGGCAAATTCTAGAAATAACATAAATTTTAAATCGCATACTGTTTTGAGTAGAGGAAACATCAGTGTGATTGATGGTACTCAACCCCATCCTGGATTTTAATCACTCCTTTATCTAATAGATTCATTCTATATATTCTGTCCCCCTACATCACCTGAGTCATTTTGGTTAACCATCAACCCTTCTAGCACTACAATGCTCATCTTCAAATAATCCTTATATGGAAGCTTAATCCTAATTCACAAGGCTCAGAAGTCTGCTCATCACATAGCCTCTATTACTTCATATCCTCACAAGGGTGAGGAAGTACAAGAGAACATATTATCATAGCCTCTGTTATGTGTGTGTTATTATTATGGATTTTTGATGTTCACCTTTGACTATTCATGATGTACAGATTAATATATATATATATACTCTAAACACAGTAGCCCCAAGGCTTACTGTTTCATGGCTTGGGCAAGTGTAGCTATGATGCTTCTTTATATGGAAGTGTTCAAGTTGCTGACTTTAACACACACAGAGGGGAATATATATATACATATATATGTATATATATATGTATATATATGAGAAAAACGGTATATGCAGGATGTGCTGCTGTTAGTGATTTGGGGCGTCCACTGGGGTTATTGTAAGAAATTCCCTGATGATAAGAGGAAATAACTGCATTATTTTGCTTCTATTCAAAATTTTAAATTGTTCATTTTGTTAAGTTCTATATTTTTGTTTGTTTGTTTGTTTATGACTGTTACATAAATATGCATTACTTAGTTTGGGTTTAAAATTAAGAAATACGTTCACTAGGCACTTCTTATGGATTTCATTTTGAGTTGTGGGGCTGTTTGTTTGTTTGTTTGTTTGTTTGTTGAGACGGGGTCTCAGGTAGCCAAGGCTAACTCATTACTCACTATGTAACTGAGGCTGAACCTGAATTTGTGATTTTTCTTCCTCCAACTCCCACGTACTAAGACTGCAGGCATTCAACACGACACTCAACTTCAATTTATGTATTTTAAAGCGAAGGTCATTTTTCACTAGGAGAAATGCCCAAGTATTTACTAGTAAACAAAGCTGCAACCATACTTTATGAGGGTTTAAATATTTTTATTTTATAGGCTTCTCCCTGAATTGCAATAAATAGAATTAATTGTACTAATGGCCAATATCAAATATTATGTTAAGGAAAAACTATAAAGCTTCTGTCTAATTTAATTTTAAAATGATTTAGTTACAAAGGAACAGGGTTCCTTTCTTGTGATCTAAGACTCCTTAGGGAGCATCCCTGCTCACAGAGGATACAGCCAAAGTGTTCCACCATCTGACTTACGTGCTTGGCCCATATGCCGTCCTCCTTGTTCATAGGGGATTCTGATGTCCCAGTGTACTTATGGTCTAACTAGACTTTTGTTGGATTAATGAATAGAGTTTCTAAAAAGAGCTATTTGGATAAAATTCTTTTTGTGGTTATGTTTCTACCTAGATATTTCTATCCATTTAGATTTTGTGGCCGGGCAGTGGTGGTGCACGACTTTAATCCCAGCACTCAGGAGGCAGAGCCAGGCAGATCTCTGTGAGTTTGAGGCCAGCCTGGGCTACAGAGCAAGTTCCAGCTAAATAAATAAATTAATAAATGGATTTTGTGTGTGTGTCTTAAAGTCAACCCCATGAACACTTCCACATAAAGAAGCATCATGCTTGCCCAAACCATGAAACAATAAGCCGTGGGATTACTGTGTTTAGAGGATTTTGTAACACAGAACACCACCCTGCAAATGCCACCAAAGGACAATGACAAAACCAGGTCCCCAACACATTTTGAAACATTAGAAAATTAACAGTTGTGAGTTCTTTTGCTTTATCCTATAGAAATATGGTGGTGTTTAGCAGGATAGAGGTTTTAAACATTAAACTGTCAGGTATAATCTTTGCTCTGAGAATTGTTAACTTCACCAAACAGATTAAGCGTATTATTTCTATCTGAAATTATTTTTCTTAGAGAATCCTTTTTGTTTTTCTGTTTGGCCCAACTGAAGGATTCTAGAAATCTTTTGCTAAAACACACAAATGATGATATTCCCCCCACCCCCGATTTAATGGGAATAAGTAAAATGCTATGAACTGCATATATTAAAGAATGATTGGAAGTTTGGATATTTGCATAGACATGCTATCAACATAAGCAAGGCAGGCAATATGCCCTCAGTTTGTAACACTTTGTAATCCTCCAAAATCCATGACTCTGCCTTTCACCTTGTTGCCCATCATCGGGCATCCACTGATGGACTTTCTGGAAGTTTCTAGAATTTTCTAGAATGTTATAAAAATGGAATTACACAAAATGCTTATTATCTTGCTTCTTTCAAGCATAATTTTTTTGGAGACATTCATACTTCTGTATGTATTGAAAGTGTATTCCTTTGTGTTGATTACTACTAATTCTATTACAACTATATGCTGATTTATTTTTTACTTATTTCCAGAGTGAGATTGATAAATTAAATCTTCTGTGGACAAGCATGTCCATGTTTTTGTATGGGAAAATGATGTTACTTCTCTTACTTGGCTTAAGAGCAAGGAGTAGATTGTTTGTGTCAAATGTATATTCCTGTTTTACTTTTTAGGAAACTGCCTAACTGTTTTCCAAAGGCTAAGGGGGCTTTCTGTTTTCTCCACCCTTGCAGACATTGCTATAGTTGATTCTTTTTAATTTTCATTTGTTCTAGTGAGCACACAGTAATGACTGTTGTTTTCATTCCGTGTATGTAAAGACTGATAGTCTGTGGACTATCTGCAGATATTCTTTGGTGATGTGTCAGTTGAAATGCTTTCTCTGTTGTTTTTCTTGGGTTGTTTGTCTTTTAATCGTTTTTTAATAATTCTTCATATATATTTATTTTTATTTAATATTTTTATTTTATAATTAACTTAATTTCACATATCAGCCGAGGATTTCCCCCATCCTCCCTCCTCTCATCCCCCAGCCCTCCCCTCAAATCCACCCCCCATTCCCACCTCCTCCAAGGCAAGGTCTCTCCTGGGAAGTCAGACCAGCCTGGTAGACTCAGCCAAGGCAGGTTCAGTCTCCTCCCTACACCAAGGCTGAGCAAAGTGTCCCAGCATAGGCCCCAGGCTTCAAAAAGCCAGCCCATGCACCAAGGACAGGTCCCAGCTCCACTGCCTTAGGGCCTCCCAAACAGTTCAAGCTAATCAACTGTCTCACTTATCCAGAGGACCTGGTCCAGTTCTGGCTCTTCAGCCATTGGTTCACAGTTCATGTGTTTCCACTAGTTTGGCTATTTGTCCCTGTGCTTTTTTCCAATCATGGTCTCAATATCTCTCGCTCATACAGTCCCTCCTCTCTCTTGCCAATTGGACTCCCAGAGCTTCACCTGGGGTTTGGCTGTGGATCTCTACATTCGCTTCCATCAGACACTGGATGAGAGTTCTATCATGACAGCCAGGGTGTTCGGCCATCTGATCACCAGAGCAGGTCAACTCAGGCACTCTCTCAGCCATTGCCAGTAGTCTATAGTGGAGGTATCTTTGTGGATTTCTGAGGACCTCTCTAGCTCTCTGGCATCAGAGAAATGTAAATCAAAATGACTATGAGATACCATCTTACACCCATCAGAATGGCTAAGATCAAAAACACTGCAGACAGCTTATGTTGGAGAGGATGTGGAGCAAGGGGAACACTCCTACACTGTTGGTGGGAATGCAAACTTGTGCAACCACTATGGAAATCAATATGGCACTTTCTTAGAAAGTTGGGAATCAACCTCCCTCAAGACCCAGCTATACCACTCTTGGGCATATACCCAAGGAATGCTTAATCATATCACAGGGACACATGCTCAACTATGTTCATAGCAGCATTATTTGTAATAGCCAGAACCTGTAAACAACCTATATGCCCTTCAACTGAAGAATGGATAAATAAAATGTGGTACATATACATAGTGGAGTACTACTCAGCAGAGAAAAACAATGACATCATGAGGTTTGCAGGCAAATGGATGGAACTAGAAAAAATTATCCTGAATGAGGTAACCCAGATTCAGAAAGACAAACATGATATGTACTTACTCATAAGTACTAGATATGGATACTAGATATAAACAAAGGATAACCAGACTGCAACTCACAATTCCATGGAGGCTACCTAGTAAAGAGGACCCTAAGAAAGACAAAGGGATCAACCAACGACAGAGAAATGGATGAGATCTACATGAACAAACTGTGGGGGGGGGGGGGAGTAATGGAGGGCAAGGGTCGGAGGAAAGAGAGCTTAGGGGAAGGGAGGTCCCAGCTAGATCAGGAGCAGAGTGGGAGAACAGAGAGGGAGATATCTTCATATATATTTATAGACAAATCAAATACATGTATAAAATGTATCACAAGCAACAGTTTGCATGCAATATACCATAGTGTGACCACCTTATGTGTGTGTGTGTGTGTGTGTGTGTATGTGTGTGTGTGTGTGTGTGTGTGTGTGTGTCTTGTACATGTGTGTGCACATATGAAGACAGAGGTTAATGTCAGGTGCATTCCTCCATCACTCACTAACATCTTTTGAGGCAAGAACTCTCACTGAGCTGGAGCTTATCTATTAGACTAGGAGGGACAGCTTCCACGTATTTCCACCTCCCAAGCAGTCACTAGAATTGCAGGTTCATGCCATCATGTCCAGCTTTTTACATGGGTACTGGAGATCCAAACACAGGTCCTCAAGCTTGCACAGCAAGCACATTACTGTCAACTGTCTCCCCAGGCCCTAAATCACCTTTTATCCACACATACATCTAACTAAGTTTTATAGCCTTTAAAGGAGCAATACAAAGCATAAATCAATTCTAATATCAATATTTGTGCTCCAAAAACTATGATGGCATGTTACTACATTTGTCCTGTGTATATTCACTCATGATTTCTGATCAATGGTGTACTAAAGTCCATTGACTTTGGCCATGATTATCAAGCTGCTGCTGCAGTTCCTAATCTAGTATGTATTTATGAAACAATATGACTCTATGTAAATACTATAATAGCTAAGATTAAAGAACACACTGCTTGTAAGTCATGGTTGCAGTCCTTTCCCATAGGTGAAACAATTTCATTTTATTAACTTTTAGTCTTTTGACTGGAGAATCTTTCCATGTAGACCACATTAGTTTCAAACTCACAGCAGTCCTCCTGCATCAGCCTCCCAAATGCCAAGGTGAAAGCATGCCTCTCTGCACCTGGCAGTGATTGTAGTTAAGATGAGCAAACTGAGGCACAAAAGGGACAAATACCCTTGGTATGCAGAATTGACAGGGATCCCTGTCACACACTGGCTCTGGTATTCATAGCCCCTGTGCTCTGAAAAGTGCTCAGATGTTTTCTTTAAAAAAAAAAAAAAAAGCCGGGCGGTGGTGGCGCACGCCTTTAATCCCAGCACTCGGGAGGCAGAGGCAGGTGGATTTCTGTGAGTTCGAGGCCAGCCTGGGCTACCAAGTGAGTTCCAGGAAAGGCGCAAAGCTACACAGAGAAACCCTGTCTCGAAAAACCAAAAAAAAAAAAAAAACTCTAACCACATTTCTTCACTATAAATCACAAATCATGCTTTAGTTTATTTAGTTTACATACCCTCCAATGAATCTTCGTGCAAACAAAGTAAATGAATTTGAGTTCAGTCTTTATTTCCCTTTCCCATCAATGAAATTACCAAATGGAATGAAAACAATGAAATTGAGGTTCTGGGAGCAGGGGCTAAAAATATACAAACTATAAACTGAGCTTTTTATCCATTACACTTGTTAAATATGAAAATATCTGTTTTACTGGTTTTTACAGCTTGCTTTCCATAAGAGCAGCTACCCCATGGAACATTGGCTGCATCTGAGGCTTGTAGGTGACCATTTATTTATTTAGTTGACAGAAAGCTTAATTGGGGTTGTTTCTCACTGAATAGTGAAATAATTTCATGAAGTGGGCAGAACTGTGTACAACATTCTTCACCATAGCATTCTTGGGCATCTCTAACTGAAAACAGGTCACCAATGGGTTATACTTAAGCAAATTGATTGATGCTGAAGAGAGTGGGTAGAAATTGTAATGGCTTTTAATCTTTCTCAGTGCCACATGCAAGATTCTAATGTATGTAAATGAATTGTTCTCGTGGACCCAGCAAATATGGAGGCTCTTTGGCTCTCTAATATGTCTCTGTCATTGTCCCATGAGCCCGGCAACCAGTTTCTCTCTCTGCTTAAAGATCATCAGCAACAGAAGCCCCATGCTTTGTTCAGATCTTTCAACATTTCAAAGGACCATCAGAAGTTATATTTCCTAAAAGGTTCTAAGGAATCAGGTGTCAGTGTTTTAATTTTTTTCAATTCATCTGTTTCTTGGTTAGTTTTATTTGTTAATTTAGCCCAACCTAGAATTATCAAGAAGGAAAGTCTTACTGAGGAAATATCCAGTTCAATTTGTCCATGGACATGTTAAGGTAGGGAGGGTTATCTTATTGACAGATGTAGGAAGACTCAGCCCATTGTAAGTGGCACCATTCCCTGGGCATTGTCTTGAACAGTAGAAAAGAGGAGAAATCTAAGTGAGATCAGATAAGCAAACAATTATGCATGCATTTATTCCCTGTAGATGTGATGCTTACGTTGCTGCTTTGACTTTGCAAAAACTGACTATAGCATGGAATTTTGAGCCAAATGAACCTTTTCATCCATAGGTTGTTTTTTGCCAGGATACTTTAGCACCATAATATAAATAAAACTAGAGCAATCTGTCCAAAGGAAAAAAAAGATACATTTAATTGGGCTCATTTGCTGAATCTTCATTAGTTGATTTTATGAATGGAGCTGTAACTGTTAATTGAATTGCCCTTTATCAATCAAGGATTTCTATACTTTCTACATCCCTCAAAGTCATCTTTAGGACTTCCAAACTTCCTTGAATGAGAAAACTACTTCTTCTTGTTTTGAAAATTGCAGCCCTTCTCTTCAGACAGATAAGGAGAAAGCAATCAGACCCAGTGATAAACAGCAGACAGCCTATTCCTCGCTGCCTGCCAGTTTCCCTCTTCCATAAACTCAGAGAAGTGTTGTCCTAGCACTGTGAGAAATGACAAATTTCTAATTCATTTTTCTCCAAACTTCCTTTGTTGCATTCCCCTAAAAGTACAGAACCTATGTACTTTTAATCTTTCTCTACATTCTTATAGTAACTTACTTGGGGAGTAGTGAGAACCTAACTTATTGGCAATTCCTGTAGAAAATCATAATGGTTCTGGCTATAGAGTTAGATCAGCTTTAAATTCCACCAGTGAGGAATCAACCTAACTTCCCTGGGACTCAATTTCCCCTCCTCAATTACAGCAATGAAAATTGACACATACCCCCTCCCATCATAGTTACAGTAAAAAAGAATCACTATGTAACTTGTGAAAACTATATGGAATGAGTAAGCCCATGTTGGATGTAAACTTGAGCTTAAGAGAATGCTGTGTGAACTATTACAAAACAGGCAGATGGGATTCAGGGCACTGTGCCCTCCTTTTCTGTACAGCTCACCCAGTGCTCTTAGGATAACACTGGCAGAGAAAGTGAAGAGGTGATGTGTTCATGAAGCTTGAATTCTTTGCTCATCCTCCAGCTCACATCTTCATTGCTGGAGACTAACTCCATGGACTAGCATGTGACTTACAACAGAGAAAGCATTTCCACAGCAACACATTTGCATGTGACATAAGAAAAAAATCCAATGTTGTATCTTTATACGTATATTAATGTAGGTTTTTGCAGATATATATGAAAGTGATGATTATTCATACACACACACAGAAAATGGGGGAGAGAGAGAGGGAGAGAGAGAGAGAGAGAGAGAGAGAGAGAGAGAGAGAGAGAGAGAGAGAGAGAGAGAACGTACTTATATGTTTGAAATGTACTCCAGTTAAAGTACCACATAATGAAGCAGAGTTCCTGGACAGTATGATACACATAGAAACAAAGAAGCTTAAGGGCTTAAGATTCCATATGTAATACTATTAGGAAAAGATCTATCACTGCAAAGGGAATAAAAACAAAGGAGCAATTAGTCTTTGAAAAAGAAATCAAATTACTGTTTAGTGTATATTCCTATCTCTGTGACCTTGTGCCTCTCTGGCAGGTGAATATATATATATATGAGACCGGGTTTCTCAGTGTAGCTTTAGAGCCTTTCCTGGAACTTGCTCTGTAGACCAGGCTGGCCTCAAACTCACAAAGATCTGCCTGCCTCTGCCTCCCAAGTGCTGGGATTAAAGGCGTGTGCCACCACCGCCCAGTATGTGAATATATTTTATTCTGTCTCTATCTCACCTCTTTTCAACACAGCTTCCCCATGCTTCCCTCTCACAATTGCACACCCATTCAACCCACATCAATGACTGCAGGCTCTCATCAGAAGTGCAATGTGCTGACAGTGATAATTAGGAAAGATGCAGCATCCCCATGCAAGATGCCCAGAAAAGAACATCATTCAATAGTCCTGTAGCTCATCTGTGCTTTCTTAAAGCCTGTGGCTCAAACTGACTCATGATACTCATCAAAAATTAACCTATGAGCCTGGAATCTGAAGAAATGCAAAAGCTGAGAAAGTAACAGCATCTATTAAAAGTTTTAATGGCTGTATTGATCCTGTAGCACATCAAAGCATCAATTAGATAATATTGTCAAGACAAAAACAAATAAAGACAGAAAAGAACAATGCCATATATAGTATAAAAGTCTAGATAGCACCTTAGCTTAAAGATGTATTATGTCATCAGTATGACATGGGTAGGTAGCTAGCAGGGCATTATTAGTGTGTATCAAAATAACTTTTAGAATTATAATTCTTATTTGCAAACAGTTTGAACTCTGTGTCATTTCTTTCCTGATGCCTGGTTTCCCTGTCATCCATACTGCTCTAAGATGGTAAAAATACTAACTTCTATCTTGTCCAACAAAATGTTTATTCTCTGAGTCTGGAAAGATGGATCAACATTTAAGAGAGAGCAATTGCTTTTCTTGCAAAAGACCTGCAGTTCCCAACACCTATGCCAAGTGTCTTACAACCACCTATATCTCCAACTCCAGAGGATCTGATACCTTCTCCTGGCCTAACAGACACTGTACTTACACACATACACACACACACACACACACACACACACACACACACACACACCACACACAAAATTAAAAATAAAATATTTTAAATGTATACTCTCTTAATAGAACTAATATTATGTGAGTCTAAAGGACAACCATGGGGACTGGCAAGATGACTCAGTGAGTAAGCACTTGCTGCACAAGCCTGGTGACCTTAGTTTGATGCTTAGGCACCACAGATTGTCCTCTAGTTCCACATATAGGCCACACACGTCCCACAAATATCACATACTAATAATACGTTTAGAAAAAAATAATTCACACATAAGTAGAAACTAACTTGTAGATTTTAGACTTATTTACATTTAGAGTATGTTTAAATCACCAAATAAAGTGTAATTGTCAACAATTCTAACATCTATCACAGTGATAAATACTCCAGACATGTAGGATTGATGGAACTTTCAAACTCAAAGGTATTATATTCAAATAAAAGTAGCCTATTATCTGAAAAGGTGTTCACTTCTAGTTTCTAATAAAATGAAAGAATGGCTATATTAATATTTGGCTGACACAGTTCTCAAATACTCACACTGGTTTGGGTTTGATTTTAATAATGAGTCACCTAATGAGTCTAATTCTTTTCTTCATCTCCCAACTCATTCATTATTTATAAAAGTGATCTTAGAAATATTGTTGTTACAGGAATGAAACCATTTCTATATCAATTTATTATACTCCCCAATTGAAAACAAATATCCAAATCCTACCCTTTCCCAGCTCTCCTCTGTCTGTATCTGACCTCTCAACCCTGCAATGCAGGCACCATTTCTGTACAGTTACCATAGACCAGACATAGATCTTACAGCTCAGGCAGATACCCAGAAGGAAGAGGATATAGTGGTTGGGCTTTGCAAAGGAATATCATTGCTAATGCTCTTAAAAATGTCATGAAAAATAGCAAGAATAACTTCTAGCTTCTATAACACTTTCCACATACTACTTATCTCCTATATACCTCTTGTATACAGTTTTATTTCATGCTTTCAAAAAGTAAAGTGAGACATCTTTGGAGACACTAGAATTCATTAAAATCTAAGATACAGGTAGTTTAATTCTTTTCAAGAGAAAAATGACTGACTGCCAGCTGACAGTCAAAACAAAGCTCCTTTCCTGGTCCACCCTTGAGGTTCCCTTTGCTCATCTAACACTAGGGCCTTAGAGAGCCTTCTGCGTCTTCCTGTTTAGAAAGACCAGGCAGGAGCCTTGACTGATAAAATGCATCGGTTGTTGTTGTTTCCATTTCCATGTGTGTGTGTGTGTGTGTGTGTGTGTGTGTGTGTGTGTGTGTGTGTGTGTGTACTGGTACACTTGTGTTTAGGATTTTGAATCCTGAGGTGGTTGACATCAGAACCCATCCTCCATTGCTCTTGCACTTTATTCCTTGAGGCACACTCTCTCAGTCAAACACAAAGTTTATAGATATGGCTTGTCTTGCTAACCAGCTTGCTCTAGGAATCTTCTGTCTCTACCTTCTGAGACCAGAATTGCAGGTGGGACACCACACTAACCCAGCATTTAAGTGGGTTCTGGTGATCTATACCCTGGTCTTCACACTTGCATGGTAAGCACCCTAACCACTGGACTACCATCTCCCCAGCTGCTGAATTCATTGTTCAACCAAACATATAGGCAATATATAACTCCCATAGATATCTCTAGAATTTAATCTAGATGCTCACCAGTCACCCTAAAGAGAGTCAACATATCTTGAGTGGAAAAGAAAAATGGTGCCTCATGACTGATACAGGCCTCTGTCTCCAACACCATAATGTCTAATCCCTGACAGAAGTGATGCACCAATCTGCACCATGAATTGACACCAAAATGAAAGTGGACCTTTAACACATGCTTCTTATAGGACTCCTATTTCTCACTTGTGCAGTAATCATCTTGATCACCTGTCGTGGTTTTACCTCTGTGTGTTCTTTCACGTGTGTTATTTAACACCAATGGATATGCATTAGGGACAATTTCAGAAATAAAAGTATTCTAAATAAATAAATAGAATTAGCATAACCACCACTATTAACAATCCTATCTGCAAGTTGATCATGTGACTTTTTTAACCTGATTGGTCAACAAATCCACTGGGGCACAATTAGATTTCCTATGTGTCTCTTAAGATTAGTGTTGTCAGCAGAGTCTGGTACATTCAGTAGAGGCAGATCCAAGCCCCTCGCCCTGCATGCTGACTTCCATGGGGAGGCCATACCTTGTTGGAGAAGGAAATGGAGGCGGTTTAGGGGGAAGGCCGGAAGGGCAGGAGGAGAGAAGAGAGTGGGATCTGTGATTGGTATGTAAAATGAATAAAAAATTCCTTAATGAAAAAAAAGATTAGTGTTGTCAGGTGGAACCAGGGTCTGACTCAGTAGCAGAAGCTAACTTAGAACTCAATGTGTAGTCCAGGGTATCCTTGAATTTGTAGAAATCCTCATGTCTCAGTCTTCCAAGAGCTGTAATTATAGGCGTAAGCCTTGACACCTAGCTTGTTGGTGAAGTTTTTCTTTTTATTATAAGACTAGGATTGATATGTAAAATGAAAAAAAATTGTCTTAATTTAAAAAAGACTAGGAAGTTGCCAAAAGAACTTTAGATCTGGATTTTCTCATTTTATCTATTCCTTGACATAATTCTTGGATATCTTATGCAACTTTTCTTTAAGATTTTTCCCTTAGGGAATCTCTTAAGGGGCTTCTTGCAATCTGCAATGGTGCCCTTGGATGCTTGTAGTTCAATATCCAACAGTATGTGTTAACCATTCACCAGTCAGAAGTATTGTTAAAGCCAACATGAAAACAATAGACTAATTCAAGACACTTGAATATTTTCTGAAAGATTATTTAGCAAAAAACTCCAGGGAATCTGATTAAGCATGGTGTTTACACTGCCAGTCATGTTATATTTCCTGAAACAGCTATACAGTTGGAATTGCCAAAATTATAATTCATTATCTTCAAAATGACCTTTCCAAATATTTAAGAGGTCGAAATATTAGCAAAATATGGTCTTAGGGGCTCATTCGAATTTTTAAGAGTGTGTCTAATAATGTCAAGGTTGCATTTCAAAATGTGGTATTTGAAAGTATGTATTTTTAAATAATGCTGTCAGATTATTTTGAAACCCCAGATTGTATTGATGATGATGATGATGTTTTTGTTGTTGTTGTTATTGATGATGATGATGAGCACAGTATTCGGTACTCGATTTTCAGGGAGGTAAATTTATTTTTCTTTATGGAGTCAATGAACTCGGGGAAAATACTTATGCAGACTTGAGAGCAAATTTCATTATCATCTAGGCTAGACTCCGAGTTTTATTTTTCCTGTACAGGAGTAGAGATGATCATTCCTGAGCTGCTAAGACAATACAGCAATTGTCCTGTCTTCACTAAGAATACTTAATCTATCCATACAAGGTTAGGGAAAGCAGGTGTTGGAATGGACATGCCTTCAGGAAAGCCATAGTCCATATCTTAGTTTTCACACTTTTGGCTACTACTGCTGTGGTCATGGGAAAACATAGTATTGAAATAACCCAGTAGCTCTCAAATTTAAGTACTGAATTTCTTTCTAGTATACTACAGGGCTACAGGAACATTGAGTATAATCTAGGAAATGTGAACATCTAAGTGTGTGTGTATATGCATGTGCGCGCATGCGCGTGTGTTTGTGTGTGTGTGTGTGTGTGTGTGTGTGTGTGTGTGTGTGTGTGTGTGTGTGTAGGCAAGCAAGTTCATGTCACAACACACATGTGGAGGTCAAAGGATAACCTTGGGTGCCAGTCATCACCTTCTACCTCTTTGAGATGGAAGCCTCTTCTTCTCTACTTCATATTTGAGGCAGCTGCCCCACAAGTTTTTAAGGAGTCTCCTATTTTTGCCTCCATCTTATGTTGTGGTTGTGAGTGCTGAGATTGTGGGATTGTAGCTGCATACACTACTGCATCTAGTTTAACTGTAAGAAGTTTGTCTTAGCTACAGTGTACCAAAAAATTACTGCAGTTGCAAAGTACCAGGCTTGACTTACCATTTCCTCTGGTTTGGGTTGTTTGTCCATCTGGTCAGCAAAGGCACATATTGGGCAAATGGACCCTGTGAAAGTAATAGACACACAAATACATCAGTAGGAATAATGTTCAATTATAGGAAAGTGATTAGCCTCAGTGTTAACCAAAAGTGTGGCATTGTGACAGAAGGACTATAGCACATGCTTTTATTGCCATGTGACCAAATGCCTGATAGAAATGATTTAAAAGGGGACAGCTTTGTTTTGGTTCAGTTAGATGGTGAAGTCAATCATGGCTCTTGCAGAGGAGCCAAGGTCAGTAATTCTCAGGATCCGTGTCAGGCACCTCTCAACTGTTTGTAACTCCAGCTCCAGGGGATCAGTTGCCTCTTCTGGCTGCCATTGCTACTCACCCACACATGGTGACACACACATACATAACTAAACGTAATTAAGAATAACATTTGCCTTTGCATAGTTGGTGGAAATGTGTCCAAGGAACACAACCTGTGCACCCTCAGAACAGTGTTAGCTCATCTCACGGTGACTTTATTTTCCGGAACAGAAGTAGCTTGACTTACTCTGGAAATGAGAATCAAAGTAACTGTGACTCCAAGTGTTTCATCCCAGGTCTGGGTGAGTATGAACCCTAGAATTGTAAAGGGCTGGCCCGAACTGTTGATTTCAGAAGCTGCTCCTCAGTTTAAGCCTATTTCTCCTCAGAGTTTTATATGTATACATACTAAGTTGAAATTACATTCCTGTTTCAATAGAATGCCCACTCTAGTCCAAGTAAGTCTCTACTGGGAGATTTAGCACTTGGCTCCAAGGTTGCCAGTTTTACAGTCATCTATTTTGCTTATGAAAGTTTGTATTTTACTTTTGTTATTAAAATTAAAAATCTTATAGGTGTGGTTATGTGTTTTTAATTTCAGAAAGTTAGTAAGAACATATTTGAAAGATCTAATGCCTAGTATTGCTTTTATGATGTAACAAAATGTTATCTGGCAGAACCTAAAAAAAAATAAAATTAAATTAAAAGACTTTGAAGATTGAAGAATAAAAAAGAAAATATCTCAAAGGAGCCAGTTGTGGGCACCTAGCAGAATAATGCCTTCATTTGCTTGTTTAAGAGTAAATCTGCCTACAGACTTTAAATTGGAGCAAAGTCTATTCATAGTTCCCTGTCTCCTAGTCAATTCCAAAGTGCAGGAGTTCAGTCTGGCTGTTCTACTGTAGAGCAATGACCTAGGAGGGCAAAATTTCCCACTTGATCCTGTAAGATGTCTCTTTAGCTTCTCCTGGGAGCATCCAAAGGAATGTCCTTTTTATAAAAATCTAAACTTCAGGAACATTTCATCCTTTCAAAACTCCATCCTTTGACCCTTGTACACACCATGGCTTGGTCAGCTCTGCAAAACTGCTGAAAAAATGACATATTTATTCCTGAACTTCATACTCATGCGATGACTTAGACAGGGAAATGCTGAGAATGAGAGACACTAAGAGCAGGCTGCGATTTAAAGACTGTAATTAAAGCCACCTGGATCAGGACTTGCAAAAGGTCACCTAAAGAAAAGGGTGATTAACATTTCTAACACCTGAGCTCACCAGTGTCCTCTAAAAGGTAGCATTTTAAAGATACAGCACTGTTTATAAAATTAAGGAGTTTGGGGACCGGACTTTTCCTTTTGTCACATTTTTTTAGCTTTTGAAGATTACAGGGAACCATTTGGTGGGTTGGAAATTTTTTAAATTATGGTTTCATGGGAGAAATAATAGCATTGACTTTTAGGTTGGGATGTCTTTCCTTGTAGGATGACTCACTAAAGGAAGTATTTTGTAGTTTTCACTCTTTAGGATACAAAACCTTTTAGAATCATTTCCCTGAATCATAATTAATGTTTTTTTTCTTTTTCACCAAATGTATTTTCTGAAAATTTTTTTTTCTTCTTCACAGCATAGGAATCTAGACAAACTTTGTTCCCAATTGGCCTTCACCCTCAGCGCAAGATTCCAAGAGTAACGAAAGAATATCATTGAGAACTGAGAACTCATACACATAGAGAGATGGGTATATAGCTGTAGACACCTGTATAAATGGAAATATCTGCACAAATTACTAAGTAGAATATTGTAGATAGATCAATAGAGATAATATCCAATTATTGTGAGGAAAGGGGAAATCAAGTAGCTACTTTTTGATAAGCAGTTGGTTGACATCAAACAAAACTTTAAATGTGAATATTCCCTAACGTGAATCATAGCTGTAGGAATACATGGCTACAATGAGTATACATATGTATATAAAGATTATTATTACTGTACTATTTATAATAGGAAGAAACAAGAAACCTTAATTCTCTACTTTACAAAAGGACCAATCAAGTGAGGTAGATCTTATACAGATCCCATATAAGATCCGTGAAGACTGACTAAAAAGACTCCTTCTAAGTCCAATGTGAATGGAAATGCACAGCCATCAGAGTGGTATTGTCACCGTCCAGGAGATGGGTATATTTCAGAGGAGGGCACAAGGAACAACAGACATTAACAGTTTCTTAACACGAAGGAAACCAGGAGTGGAAGAAATAAAGACCATTTAAGTTTTTCCTTTGAATGGGTATTTGTGATTTTAAAAAGTAAAAAGAAAATAATTTTATTGTATATTATTTTACTTTAATGGGTCTTTTTTCAAATTCTGCTTCTGAGTTGAGTTGCTTAGAATTAAGGCTTGTAGAGGTCAGGACTCAAGAGAACACAGACAGAAACAGGGTGAATAATCTGTGTCGCTCTCTTAGTCCCCACACCATTCTTTCTCTGTAGGTTGCTGATAATTATAAATAAGCTTGTCTTCTAGGTTTACGTGTGATTGAATATTTCAAATCACAAATGGGACCAAGTAAAAGTCCTTTTATGGTACAAGTGTAAAGTGGTCCTCTTATAGCACAAGAGTAAAAGTGAAATTGTTTAAACCTATGTAGCTTCTTTAACCTACCTCATCTGTTCCAGTAACTCTAACTAGCCACCTTTTACCACCCTATTGCTGAGGTTCAAAAATGTCATGATAAGCCTAACAGAAAACAAATGACTCACCCAGTTATGTCCAGATGGAGGCCCCATAGTCTATTCACTACTATGAGTTATCTTTAAATTCATCATTATAGGGGCTGGAGAAATGCCTCGGTGGTTAAGAGCACTTGGTGTTCTTGCAGAGGTCCTGGGTGTGGGTCCTAGCATCCATTTCAGGTAGTTTACAACCTCCTTGTAACTCTAGCTCCAGAGGGTCTGGTGCCACCTTCTGAGATCCATGTACACCTGCACTCATGTGCACACCCACACACAGAATCATATGTTAAAAATAAGTTTCTTAGAAATATTCACTGTAAAACGAGCTAGTACAGTATGAAAATGTTGTACTGAAATCTACTCCTTTGTGTAATAAATATACACTAAAAAGTTTAACTTAATAAGTGGAGCTGGAGTTTTAGGATGTTACTTTTTTATCCTTATAGTGAAGGATGTTAGTAAGCAGAATATGTTTAAATGTGCTTTTTTTTTTTCAGCGATAGCCTACTTAAAATTCAGATTTAATTTTAAACTCAATATGAACAAAAAATAGAATTCCAAATCTGTAAAAATTGGACTAATATGTATTTCCAGCTTCAATTTTCTAGGGCTTTATGATTTAAAAAAGTTCAGTGCTGAAACTAACCTCCATTTGTACACAATAGAATTGAATAATAAATTGGATGGAAATTAAAGATGAGCCTGATAAGATACTAAAATTGTGTGTGTGTGTGTGTGTGTGTGTGTGTGTGTGTGTGTGTGTTATGCCAAGTTTCTCCTTCCTCAGAAGTTTCTTGCATCTTTTAAAAGTAAATGAAATAAACTGAAGTAACATTTAATTGCCTGCTGGAGCCAATAAGCTTAGTCTATACTTTGATTTTATAAGGTCCTATGATACCTCATTAAATTGTTGAAGTTTTTCTCATGTTGCTTGAAATCTATACATTTTCGAGTTGATGTCCACATTTGAAGTAGTAGTCTTTTTCTGGATTTACTCATAGTGACTCCAGGAATTGCAGTAAAGTAGCAACTCTGGACTTTCAAGATGATAATCTAACAGGATTCATATCCTTAAAACTTGGCTGAAAAACAATCTTTTCTACTTCTTAATTCTTTTGATGATACACATTTCTCTTATCTCCACAAAGACACAAAGCCCACTGTGGGCAGTATCATCCTTAGGCAAGCGGTCCTGGGTTGTATAAGAAAGGTGGCTGGGCAAGTCAGTAACCAGCATTCCCCTATGGCCTCTGCTTCAATTCCTGCCTCCAGTTGCTACATCAAGATCCTGTCTTTAATTCCCATAATGTGACCTTAAGTCAAATAAGCTTTTTATGGTGCTTATCACAGCAACAGAAAACAAACTAGGGCAAAATTTTGGTAAATATTTGTTGTGCTTGTTCCTACTAATATCATATGGCATTTAATAAAAAAGAAGGTGGCAAGTTTGCTTGTCGGCCATATCATTTGCTTACTGGACTATACTCAGGGACAGTTATTAGACCTATGTATTTTATGTGCAAATTGGAAATAATGAAAAACACTCTCCCAACACCTTTGACCTGCTGCTGTTTTGGATTCTCTTATATGAGGTTGTTTTATTGAAAGAACCACTTCAAGGCTCAGAGATAGCTCAGCTGATAAAATGCCTTCTGTATAAGCCTAAAGACCTGAGTTCCATCCTTGGCACCTACAGGAGAAGCCTGTGTGGTGGCATTCCCTTTTAATTGCAGAGCCAGAGAGGTGGAGACAAGAAGAGCCCTAGAGCTCAATGGCCAGCCAGCCTAGCCTCATCAGTGAGCCCCAGGTCCCAATAAGAGACCCTGTGTCAAAAACACAAGGTGGGTAACACCAGAGAAACAGCACCCAAGGCTGACCTCTCGCTTCCATGTGCACTTGCATACATGCACACACATACACTTGCAAAGAATCATTTCATGTCATAAATTGCTTTGTCTTCTCTACTGTGAATGGACTGATGAGAAGTGAAATGATGGACAGATCAGGGAATGGGTGAATTTATGCATGGTCATCAACAAAGAATGTAATACAGATAGGCTTTACCTAATCTCCAAGTTTGGGGGCCTCTATTTATTCTATAGCTATAGAAAAGGTGTCTCAATTTTTCCAAAGTACTTGTTATTATTTTGGTCTTCAAATAAAGTAGGCTAGCAAACCTTGAAATTAAAATGGGAATATTTTGATTATCCCTAAGGGTCTAGTATAATTTCAGACGAATTCAAGAGTTAAATTAGTTAATTAAGCCCAGTTATTTCGAGACTGTAAGCAGGTTCAATTCTATCTAAATCAGATGACTAGGGACTCATTTATCATCCACTTAAATAGCAAAAATGTAACATCTAACTTGATGTTTTGTGCCTTTGTGAAGATAAATGTGTATCCTCAAAATAATTAGAAGGTAGCAAAGATTTTTTTCTAGCAAAGTTTTAAGGAAATGAATCCTGTCAGATAACCGTTCTGAAAGTCCAGAGTTGCTGCTTCACTGCAGTTCCTGGAGTCACTATGGGGAAATCCAGAAAAAGACTATTACTTCAAAAGTAGACAGGGCGGCCTAACCCTTACACGTTGTCAATTAAAGGAGTGGTTTTCTGTCCCATAGAAAGAAATGTCTTCTAGCCTTCCATGGTTATTCTTCTGTCCCCAGCTTTGTGGCCTTCTATGTTCAGCTATCTGCATAATGAAGACAGTCATCTTTGGCACTGCCAGTCCCATTCTGAGGCTGTAACCTTCTGAACCACAGTTACAGAGATTTGCAAAAGCCAATCTTCTACAGTCAGAGATTTAAAGCTTCCTCATAAGTGAATGCCATGCACAATTAATTGGCAATAGAATAAATTTGAAGCCAGGATAGAAGCCAGCATGCTTGCTAGTTTTCAAAATGAATACTTTGCTGTATCTGATACTGGAGAAACTCTGGGGTTTTCAGTCCAAGGGATTGCTCTCAAATTCATTTAGTGAACAGAAACTTACATCAACAGATAAGTTCATGATTTATTCCTCATGGGCTATTGTCACATTAATGTGTAATTTTGCATTATTCATAGCTATATATTGACTTGTTGAAGCAACCTGGATCCCACATGTCAGCAAGTCAGGAGTCCTGGTTATAAATTAGACAAACATGATGCTCTGACAGACTTAATCCATTTTAACAATAAAATCTAAATGGTAGATGATGCTTCAGTAACTGCTCTGTGGAAGATGGTAGAGCACTATGAGATGATTGGCCTGCATGCTTGAGAGGTGGCTGGCCTGCATGTGAAAAGAATCACCTGTTTCTGCATTTGCCCTTTGAGGTCAATCTTCAGGACCCATTTGAAAGCCAAGCATGGATGCACATGCGTGTAATAAGAGTGTTGGATTCTATGAGGACATCAACAGTGGCAAATGAACTCTGCACTCATCAGTGTACCACAAAGAAACTGCTTGTTAGATGGTGATGAGGGAAGGAAATCCTGCCTCCTCCCACCAAAGTGCCATTGGACCACATTTCCAGAGCGGGTAGAAGTGTTTATGTGTGGTTGGGTATAGATGTTCGTTTCCAAGGGTATGTCACTATGCAGAAGACACAAAAGTCCTAGTGATTGTGTAGCAAGTGCAATAATGCAAATGTAGAACACTCAAATAGAACTAGATTCATGGTCTAGGCTGTGATGACCTACTCCCACCCCATACCTAAGCCTCAGTTTCCCTATATACAAAATGAATGGATGTCATAGAATGGTCAACCCCGACCCTTCCTCTTGTCACACACTCTTCTCAATCAAGGACTCCCAGGAGAGGAAGGGTCCATAACACTTTGTTCATTTCAAGTGCAAATAGGCAAGAGTCCCTTGGTGGTTCCCACACTGTGAGCAGTGGTACAGGAAGATGTAGCTAGAGTTTTCCTGCCTTGCCCACAGTCAGGACAAATCTTTGTCACCCGCCAGTCCCACAGCCGCTCAGACTCAACCAAGTAAACACAGAGACTTATATTGCTTACAAACTGTATGGCCATGGCAGGCTTCTTGCTAACTGTTCTTATAGCTTAAATTAATCCATTTCCATAAATCTATACCTTGCCACGTGGCTGGTGGCTTACCGGAGTCTTCACATGCTGCTGGTCATGGCGGCGGCTGGCGGTGTCTCTCCCTCTCAGCCTTCTGCTTCCCAGAATTCTCCTCTCTCCTTGTCCCACCTACTTCCTGCCTGGCCATTGGCCAATCAGTGTTTTATTTATTGACCAATCAGAGCAATTTGACATACAGACCGTCCCACAGCACTTCCCCTTTCTTTTTTTTTTTTTTTAAAGGAAGGTTTTAACTTTTACACATCTCCAAAGTCAGCTTGGTATATTTGGGAATTTGGGCGTAGCTTCTCTTACTACTTCCTGCTGGAGGGGGGCGCTGTATCTTATGGGGACACAAAGAAAATTTTAGGATCATGGAGTAGTCCGTGAGACTGTATCATCTGAGCAAGTTGCCTTGAAACGATTCTGGATGTTGGATCATCTGGGCCATGGTGTCATCGGAGACCTTTCAGGTGGTCTTGGCTGGTCAAACCTGATGTATCTTAATCTGGAACAAATCCATAGCCTCTGGCTTTCTGTGGAAACAAAAGCAGAGCCTCCTTTCCAAAGCAACATATCCTTACATCCAAATTTTGAAGTTAAGGTACCTTTAAAATACACATTTTGGCATAACTCAACAGCTTTTGCAATCAAATGTTTCTCTTCAGTTACGAATATCAAAGAGAACATAATCCAGATTCTCTTTGTGGTAGCCATCTCTATGTGGCTTATGTTTTATATTACCTTGAGCCTATTGTTTTAAACTGCAGCCTTCTAAGCCTGAAACGGTGCTGTGGCTGCTGGCTCCGCCCACTTCAGCTTCCCGACATGGCGGTGGTACGTTTTCCGCCAGCTCTGGGAGCCATCAACTCTCAGAAATAGTGGGTCTATGCTTCTATCAAAGCTACATGTAGCCCAGAAACCTCTTTTTTTGTTTTGTACTAGCAAAGGCTAAATCCACCACGCAGCTTAATGTGCCACTTGCAGAGGCCTCATTCCCGCCATACTGCAGGTCAAGCGCACATGCCAGGAACCTGCCAGTAACTCAAACCGGCAGCTGCTGCTCATTTGAGAGAGACAATTAGGAAGCTGTTTTTAGCTCCGTTTTAGAATCTTTTCTCAGGTTTTAGGTGGAAACTCTTGCCCTCCCGTGAATCATGACAGGACACTAGTGGAATTCAGGTGTTTCTGGTACGTGGACTGCTCTCACCCAATGTGAGGTTGAACTGTTGACCTTGTGTACATCCTACTTCACAAATGAGTCTGTCAGATACACTAAGCCTATAGGCTGAAGATGATGCCCCAACACTGCGGAGAAACCTCAGGTGACTGCCCAGGCAGCTGGCTGTTTCTGTCAACTCACAAAATTTTTTGGAGGTTGCTTGCATGCACTTCCTGTTTTTATTTTTGTTAGCTAATATTATTCCTTTCTTGGGTCTCTGAGGGAGTTGAAGATTAGTTAGTTATGGTTGAAGATTAGTTAGTTATAGTTGAAAATTAATTAGGATAGAAAGTACATTAGATACATCTTGGAATTACCAAAATAGGATAGATAATGGAATTATTTTCTCTGATTTGTCAAATACCTGTTTAGGTATTTATTACTTGTATATATTGTATATAGTTATTGTACTTTTGTATATAGTTTTTCTTTTGTTAGTTATAACCTTTTGCTTTCTTTTTCTTTTTATTAAAATAGAAAAGGGGAAATGTGGTGGTAATCTAATTGTACTGAATTATTATTTTGATTGTATGTTAATAAATAAAGTTGTCCGGGGGTCAGAGCTATTAGAGCCATAGCAAGAGTGTGGCGGTGGTGGCACACGCCTTTAATCCCATAAGATCTCTGTGTGTTCAGGGATATAGCCAGCATTGGAGACATATGCCTTTAAGACCTAGGGGGCTGTACATTCAGACAGTGACAAGGCAGTCATGTGTTTGGGTTTACAACCAATGAGAAGGCAGAACAACATACTATAAAAAAAAACGAACCGACAGGAAGTAGGTCTCTCTTTTCGCGAAGCTGGGACAGCAGGAGGAAGGGTGAGATTTTAGCTCTGAGCTCTGACCTCTCGGCTTTCTCTTTTACATTGTTTCTGTGTTTCTTATTTAATAAGACGGTTGGTTACATCTATAGGAAGAGGTCCAAAGAAATGAAGAGAAGGTATGCAGATGGCAGCTATCTAATGTTCTGTGAGAACTGGTTCTCAAAGTGACCACCTGTCTACAGCTTCTCACTTTTCCCCATCCCTTCCTGGCAGACCTAAATGACCATAATGCAGATCTATTTTTGACTTATGAGTTACATTTTTCAGTTACTATAAAACCTTCTTAAAGTTTGCTGTCCATCTCTGGTCTTTTGTTGCCACAGGCCACACTTGCAGAGTTTACCTCAGTTCCCTCCTCCTTGCTGAAAAAGTCCATTGCGTGTGACTGCAGCCTCCCTCCTCCTACTTCTCCCTTTGAAGCTCCCCTTTCTCACCTGTTCCTTCTGTACAGCCCTGGTCACATTTGCTTTTCTGTGATGCCTACTTCCTTCACATCTTCACAGTAGCGTCCACAAGCTACTTCACATCCACGAGCTTCCTCTATGCTTTCCCATGGTGCCCCTCTTCTTTGCCTGATTAACCTTTAAAAGTGGTACTTCCTGGGCTGGTGTCAGGGGGATTCATCAGCTGATAAAGTTCTTGCCATATAAGCATGAGTACCTGAGTTTGCTCTCCAGGTCCCATTTAAATATGCTGGATGTGGTGGCACACACTTGTAATTCCATCACTGTGTACACAGAGAATTACATATCCCTGGGGCTGATGAGCCAGCTTACCTAGCCTAAATGATGAACTTCAAACCAGTGAGATACACTACTTCAAAGGAGATAGACAGTGTTCCTAAGGATGACACCCAGGTTGACCTCAAGCCCCCAGACACATGCACGTAATTATTAAAAATTAGATTAATAAAAAAGCACTTCATGTGCTGATAGGTCTTGTCAAGTTGCCACAAACAGACATATCTAGGATGAAGGAATTTCTGTTGAGAAACTGCCTCCATCAGATTGACCTGTCAGCATGTCTGTAGGGCATTTTCTTGATTTCTGATTGATATGGGAGGGCCTAGCTCTCTATGGGCAGAGCCATGCGTGGGCAGGTAAGCCTGAGACATATGAGAAAGGTAGCTAAGCTAATTACAAGGAACAAGAGAGTAAGCTGTATTGCTTCATGGTCTCTGCTTGAAGTTCCTGCCTCAACTTCCCTCAATGACAAACTATAACCCATAAGATGAAATAAACTCTATCCTCCTATCCTCCCATGTTGCTTTTGATCATGGTATTTATCACACCAGAAAGCAAACCAGGTCATTTCTCTAAGGGTCTGGCCTAGTGCTAGAGCTTTGAAGCAAGTGCTACATCTGAATGGAGTGGAAGATTTCCTTAACATTGCGTTGTTTCACTGTATGAGATGGGGTTCTCCATGAGGTCATTACATTAGCATATTCTTGAATGGTTTGGGGCAAGGTGGAATGCGGGGCTTTCTGGGATATTAGGCATATGACTTCCCATTGAAAATAAGGAGAAAGGGCTGAAAAGGGATGGGAATGTCATTTTTCTCACTTTCTTCAGTGACCCTCTTTGTCAACTTGAGCTTAGGGAGACTTAAGGGGTGAAATTGCAGAACCAGGATCCAGCTAGATTCAGTTCTCCTCACCCCCTCCCCCTTTTTTTTTAATATGTCCTCTCACTGGCCTGAATTGTCTCTCCTCTTGTCTCTACCTTCCAAGTTCTGGAATTAGAGATGTGCACCACCATGCCAAGCTTTTTCATGTGAATTCTCCAGATGGAACTGGGGTTCTCATACTTGCATGGCAAGTACTTTACCCACTGAGCCCTCTCTCCAGCCCCCAGTGACAGCTTAGCTTTTCTGAATCCCTGTGCCCTCATTGCTGGTAACATGGAGGTTCAGCCTTGTGACCTGTGGATTCACCTCCAATCAGAAATTCTGTAACTCTTTTATGTTGGTTTGAATCATTTTCTATTACTGTTGACCTCTCCCTTCCCATGGTCCTGTAGACGAATTTCTAAACAGTCTTATTAAATAAGAAACACAGAGCCAAATATAGGGGTGAAAGCCGTAGAGATCAGAGAGATATTGATAGCCACCAGCTAACCTTACTCACCGTGCCACCGAAGCTCCCCTGAGAGAACCAGCTTCTTCCTGTCTAAGCTGTGCCTTTATTGCCTTGCTGTTCTGCCTTCTCATTGGCTCTTAACCCAGCCACCTCACTTCCTTGTCACTGCCTGCCTATACACACCTCCAGGTCTCTATGGTTGGTACTGGGATTAAAGGCGTGGGTCACCGTGCTTGGCTGTGTCCTTGAACACACAAACTCTGCCTGCCATGTGATCAGCTTAAGGGCATTTGCTACCAGCGCCTGACTTCTGTTTATGACTGGCTATGACCTCTGATCTCCAGGCAAACTTTATTTATTAACATACAAATAAAATATCACTACATTTCAGCACAAATAATATATCACCACATGGTTCTGTTTATTTGTTAACCAAATTTTGTTGTTTTCTAGTGCTGCATTCTGACTAGTGGCCAAGCACGTGACATTCCAAACTTCAGCAAAGGTACAGTAAGGTAAGTGTCTTTTCTAGTTGACTCTTTGTTTGAAGGGAAAATTGATGGCTTGATCTAAAAAAAACAATCAATGAGAAATACAAATTATGAGTTTGTTTTGGGACAACTTAAATTTTCTACTGTGTGCATCACCTCTTCCCCTTCAAGATGGGTTTTACCATGGCGTCTTTGTACATACATGTCATTACAATTTGTCCACATTTATTCTCAGACTGTGTGCATCTCAATATGACTATGCAGACATGCTCAATGGCTCAGTTGTGTCTTAATAGAAATAACACGGTGTCATTTCCTCACCTTATTCAAATTTAAAGTAAAAGCATGCTAACTAAATTTGAAACAAGCTGACTTTATTTTAAATATGTGTGCATGTATGTGTGTGTATATATATAGAGATGATAAATAGATGATAGATAGATAGATATATAGATGATAGTTTGATAGATAGATGACAGATGATAATTTACCTCAACAACATCAGAATGCAGAATATTTGAATTATCAGCACAAACATATCACTTGTGTGTGTGGGTGTGTATTCTTGAATAGCTTCTGGGGAGGTGACTTGCTTCTGCAAATCTCCTAAATTTAACAACTGTCCTTTGATTTATATTGTCTTTGTTCAGTGGTCCAAATTCAGATTGTGAGCATAAAGAAAGAGCAAGAGTATGAAACAACACAATTTTCTTCCCATGTTACTGCAGACAATAATTTTTTTCTATCCAGCAAACACTGTCACTACCCTACCAAATGCATTCTTCCTTCCTGGCCAATCTTTTTGCTGTGAGGGACAGCATAGCACCAACTAAAAAGTTCACATAATGATGGGCATGGTGACTCTTACCTATAACTCTGGCACTCAAGAAACTGAGGCAGGAAGATTGTCATGAACTTGAAGCCAGCCTAGGCTACATAATGAGTTTCAGGCCAGACAGGCTGCCGCATGAAATCTTGTCTCAGGAAAAATAGAACAGCAGCCCATCCCATCTTCCTAGTACTCTTCACTGTAGCTGTTTGACCCAGTTCTAACCAGTGGGCTCTGGGTAAGAGCCCTAAAGAAAGTGTCCTTAGGAGGAATCGATGTTGATATAGTTTCCTTTGCTTCCATCTCAGACAGATGCAGCACAGCCATAGGGATCAGGAGCAGAAAGAGAAAATGAATGTAAGCCCTGAAGAGACTGTGGACACACACACACACACACACACACACACACACACACAGCACACACACAAGCACACACACTTGTACACACACATGCAGACTCATGCACTGATTTGACAGAGCTTATTGGGTCATTGACACTCAGATTCAAGCGAGGACCAAGCTCATTCAGAGCTTTCACACTGAGCCTTTATGTTCAAACATCTGTCCACATTTGACTTAATCTTCAGAGCAGTGTGATAGGTTGCATACTTCTTTTATCTGCATTTCACAGATGATGGAACAGCTCTAAGATGTTAATAACTTTGTCCAGTCAGTGGCCTTTGTGATATTTGCACTTGGACTATTGGTTGTCCTTCCCCATGTTGCGCCTGGTCCAGTCCTGACCTTGGCAGTATGCTGCCAAGAGCCTGAGCTGTTGATGGTTATGTTTTTATAGCTACTAAGTGGACCTGCTCAACTAAGAAATGCTTTGTGAATTCATGAGATTTCCATTAGATTATTCCATTAGATTATTATCAAATTAAGTGAACCAAGTGAATATATTCTTTTCTGGGTAAAAATAAAATATATGCAAAAAACATCAGGTCTGGGAGCATGGAGATGCATTGGAGTTGCCTATGAATCCTGAGGAAAGCATTAAATACAATACTAATTTCTAGCATCTTCTATTGCATTTTGTCCTTTTGAAATAAACGTTTAGAAGACATGGTCTATGTATGGCCATCAAAATCAGTATTTTATCCTATGATCTCAACCTCAAATACTCTTCTCCATGCAGCCATTATTTTCAATCATGTTTATTTGTTTCCAGAAAAGAAATAATGCAGATATAAACTAAGTTATGTAATGAAATTTCTTTCCAAGAAAAAATCATGCCACATGCTGGGGAAGGCACTGAGCTGCATCTGGGGAGGAGGGACTAAATAATGGGGAAAATCCCTGGGCTGGAAATGAAGAAGACAGGCTGATAGCTCCTCTCTATAGTTTTGAAAGTCATTTCACCTTTCCAGACCTCTGTTCTTTGTTTGTAAGTGGAGAGTGTAAAGATGTTCTTCCAGGTTCATCACACAAAATTGTTGCTCACTTCCTTGGGTTTTCACTGATATTTAGGAAAGACCAGTGTCTCTTTCTGGCCTGGGATCCTTGGGTTATCAGCTCCTCCCTTTTCCCTTCACTTTCCTGCAAATACATACTGGGTCTCTGGTATCTTTTGCCACAGCCTTCATTACTCTAAGGCATCCTGCTGCCTCTCAGACGAGGGCATTAGCTTCCTGATGGCCACTTGACTTCCATTCAGACCACATAAAAACATATCTGGTACTCATCAGAGTACACTCTGAGGAACCTAATGAGACCTGCTCAAACCCAACTGTGCTTTCCCATGCATTTGCAGTGAGCCCTGTCACACTGCCATGAATTAGCACATCTGATGGGACCTGACTCACTCGTTCTTATTCCATTTTGCTTCCTTATCTCTGGCTTTACTCTTTCTTTTCTTGAATGTGTCTCATTGTCTTCTCCCCTCGGGGCCCTGGCACAGCCCTCTAGCACTTGACATCGCTTGACACTTCCAGTTATCATTCACTTTTCCCTAGCGCGCACGTGTGTTTGTGTGTGTGTGTGTGTGTGTTTGTCTGTCTCTCTCTGACTCTCTCTGTCTCTCTCTCTCTCTCTCTCTCTCTCTCTCTGTCTCTCTGTCCTGGGAACCTATGTTCTATTCCCTTTAAAACTGAAAGAGTTTAATTTTTAAAGGCATATTAGAATATCCCCTTGTTAGCAAATACTGATATAGCTTAAAGGCAAGATAGATGTAATTGGGTCACAGTTATTTATAATTTGTTGTCTCTCCCTCACTATGGCACAGTATAACCTCCAAGCGGACAAGGCCTCATCTGTTATCCTCATTCCCTAAAGCACACCTTTCCCTGCAGGAGACTTATAAATATTTATTAAAGGTGTGGCTGTATAATCAGAAAATAGCGTAGGCTTAGTCGCCCTCAAAGACATTAATCACTGCTTATAGATTGCTCCAATATGTCTGCTGCTTCAGTGGATAAGAATGGAAAAAACTTCAGTGGATAAGAGAGGAAAATGAAAAGAGAAGGGACAGAGGGACAGACAGTGGTACAAACAGAAAATTGCCCAAGTTGTTTTGAAAGACTACTTGGGAAATTTCAATTCAGTTGTGTCTTTGATCTACAAGGAGGGTGAAAGTCATTTCTGTGTGCTTCTACAGAGACTTTTTTGGCTAAGCCGAGCACATTCACAATCAGAAAGTTAGTTGAATGAAGACTCAAAAAGTAAAACATTGAGTTCTTGAACTGCTAATGGCAAACCCTTATCTTTTTATGGGTGTGACAATAATGCATTGACACCAGTATTCAGTCTATATCAGGAGCAGACACCAAAGATACCATGAGTTGAAACAATGTACTGAAAAGCAGCTACCCTCTCCTGGGTGTCTCCCAGAGAGCACAGCAAAGTTATTTGCTCTTCTTGCTGATTGTCACAGTAACTTTGTAGAGTAGCACACCATATTAATATATTAAAAATGCTGACAGGAACATGGAAACCAGAAGAATGTCTTATCTGTCAGTTAAGTGATGTAGCCTCCTGCCTAGATGCTAGCAATTCAGGGGCTTTCTGTTTGCTGCCAATTGAGGTTTGACAGCTGTTGATAAAATATTTACATTCTGATTTCAGTCACATTGACAGTACTTTTGGGTCTCTGGTAGATGATAATTATATGTTAGGAAAACATTTAAAAATTGAGACTGATCCTATTGAACAGAATGATCTGCCTTTAAAACTGAACAAAAATGGCCATCTGTCTTCCAAAGGACATACCTATGATGAAAGTCAGACATGGGAGGTGGGGGAGATGGCTCAGTCGGTAAAGTGCTTGGCGCCCAAAGATGGGGAGCAGAGCTCCCTAGCACCACTGTAAAAAGTCATGCACAGTGGCACACACGTTTCATTTTAGTGCAGTGAGGGGACAATGGAAATAAGAAACTTTGTGGATTAGCCAGATCAGTGAGCAACTCTGTCTCAATAAACAAAGTAGAAAGTGATTGAGGAAGACACCCAGCATCAATCTCTGGCCTTCACATACGTGTGCTCACACATGCATATGCACACGAACAAGTCAGAAAGAGATGTTCACAATGAAGAACTTATACTACATGTTACAGGTATGTAACAAAAGGGAATATCATTTGCAACCCAGCTCTCTTGTTTATCCATGTATTCTTAATCATCACTGAGCATGTGCTTCTCTTCCTTTCTCTCAGTCCTATGCACAGAAAAAAGTACTTGCTGTTCTTGCAGAGGATCTGGGTTCAGTTCTCAGCACCTACATGGTGGCTCACAGCCACCTATAACTCCAGTTCCAGGGGATCCAGTGCCTTCTTCTGAGCTCCGCAGGCACCAGGCATGCATGTGATGCACATGCATGCATACAGGCAAACACTCATATGCATAAATAGAAGAAGTATTTTTAAATGAATAAAATGAATCTTTAAGAAAAAATTACAGCAATATAGTCATAGCAAGCAAGAGAAACTGGGTGATTACTTTCATGAGAATTCAGGTTTAAAGTTTTTAGGTGGTGGGTTTTAACCAAAAGAGGGATTTTGAACAAAGTTTCAATACAGAGAAATACAATTACAGTCTGAGAGAAGCAAGAAGGTTCTTATGCTCATGATGAAAAAGTTGTGGAAATAGACTTGAAAATTAAAGGCATGACCTCTGTGCAAGCAGCATATGTGTGAGGCCAGAGGAAACCTTCACAGCACATTGAAGAAAGCCTTAAAGGGAGCTTGTAATGTGATAACACAGACCATGTGTGTGCATGCGCGTGTGTGTGTGTGTGTGTGTGTGTGTGTGTGTGTGTGTGTGTTCACTACATTTACATTCCAACGTATCATAGGGAAAAGAGGAAATTCAATTTACAAAATTTCTCATTATTCCAAGGCTGCAAACCCTATCCAATTTCAACAAGTTCTCTAAGCAAGATAGTTATTTAATTCTTGCTGCATGTTCCTGGGACAGGAGTGCTAGGTGACCTGTACTGGTGCTTTAATAAGCAGCCTGTTCCTTTGATGAGCTGGAAATCCAGTGTGATGATAAGCTGTCTTTGAATACTGTGTTTTTGAATACTGTGAGTTGTTCACGATGGTACCTGATTCAAGCAATGTGATCAAGCTGCCATGATTTGTGTCTTTGGTTTGTTTGGAGTCCCAGAGCCTTCACAGGGATAGACTCAAAGACATTTTGGAGGAAATGTTTATAAAAGGAGGTGGTGATTGGCATGCAAGTTAAAAGAGGAAGCAATGTGTTTGTGTGACTTCAGGGGCATGGGAATACAACTTTAAGAAAAGAGCAATATGAAACTCAATTATAAGACTCAACTAGCTAGATTGGTTGATTGACTGATTGATTGCCAAACATATTTTAAGACGAAACTATAAAATGGGTATGTCTTTATCCTTTGACAAACAGAAACATTACTATGTGTGTAAATTGGACTTGATACATTCCATTTTTCTTTATTTTTAAATGTATTTTAGTCTGCAAACAAGTATACATTGTATTAATATGCTGAGTATATAATATTCCCATCATACCCCATCCTCTCTTCCCTTACCCTTCACATTATTCTTCTTTGTTTCCCCAAATAAATTTACTTATAGTTCCATATCATATGCACATGCTTGATATTGTATATTATATAGAATCAGACCCCAAATGAGAGAAAACTTACAATATTTATCTTTCTTAGAGGACAGAGTTTAAGTAAAAAAAAAAAAAATCCTGAGGACAGCAAGGGATCATAGATATGAAGGCAATGCAAGTGACTGCTTCTAGATATTGATGGTCACACATAGGATGTGAAATACCAGGATGGATAAAGGCAGAAAGGCAGAATGAAAGTGACTCTGTGTTAAAGGAGCTTGCATTTTATCTTAAAGAGAAAAGTACTGAATTGGCTTGACATGGACAAGGGACAGGGGTAACATTGATGGGCAGCGACATTCAGCTTTTAAAGTATGCATAGAACACTATACTTTAATAGTATAGTCTATGAGCACTTTCATGTGCTTTGATTATAAGAGTAGTGCAATGCTTGTTATAGACGTGTCAGTAGTCATAGATGTTATGATTTAAATGATTTCATGCCCAAAAATGATTATGTTGAGACCCTGACTTCCAAAGCGATGACATTTGAAGGCAGTGTTTGGAAGGTGCTTGGGGATAAGGACCGAACCATCAGGAATGGGGCTAGAGACCTAATAAACAAATTTAAGGGCTCTCATTAACTCCTTCTGCTACATGACTATATGAAGACTTAATAGAAAGACATTGGGTATGAGCCAAGAAGACTCAATCTTGAATTTCTTTTCCTCCTAAACTGTAAAAACTAGATAGATGGTGTGCTGGTAATTTTTGTCAACTTGGCACAAGGTAGAATCATTTGGGAAGAGGGAATCTTAACTGTGAAAAAACCCATCAAGTTGGCATGTAGGCACATCCATTTTCTTAATTATTGATGTGGGAGGGCTCAGCCCACTGTGGATGGTGCCACTTCTGGCCAGGTGATCCTGGGTTGTATAAGAAAGCAGGCTGAGCAAGTCTTGGAGTACAAGCCAGTGAGCCTCCGTGGCCTCTGCTTCAATTTCTGCCCCCAGGTTCTTGCTTTGTGTTCCTGTCACCTTCCCTTCATGATGAACTATAACTTGTAAGATGAAATAAACCCTTTTCTCCCCGAGTTGCTTTTCATCATGGTGTTTATCACAGCAACAGAAAGCCAACTAGAATAAAAATCAGTATTAAACAGTGGGATGTTGTTATGACAGACCTAACTGTAGGTGGGATGGGCAATAAGAGCAATGTCAAGTTCAGGGCTTTGAATCTCTTATACCGTTTTTGCTCCCAGTAATAGC